>NC_067410.1:58636634-58936634 GCF_009764475.1 Pristis pectinata | reverse complement strand
ATAAAGCAATTCCCTTGGTCCCATTCCCTTCTAATTTCCACATTGCTGCAAATTCTTGTCTCTCAGGTGCCTATGCAATTTTCTTTTGAAGGCACTGATTCTCTTTCCAACAAGCAGTGAATTCCATATCATAACTGTGTTAAATAAAAGCTTTCCTTCCTATTGCCAAGCATTTTTTTTCCCTAAATCTGTACCCCCGATCCTTGAATTGTCCAGTAATGGGAATTGCTTTTCTCAAGCTGATTTGTTAAGCCTTTCAAAACCAATTATGATCTTGGACACATCTATCAAATAGCAAACTACTATGCCCCAAGGAAAATCATCCCTGCATTTCCCATCTGACTTTGTATCTGAAATTCCTCTTTCCTGGAACCATTCTGGTAATTTCCACAACTTTTCTAGGACCTTCACATCCTATACCTGAGCTACAAGATTTGGACACGGTACTCCAGTTGTGGGTACTCCAGTTGTGGCCTCATAAGTCTTGTCGTGCTTCAACATAAACTGTACTCTGCTTCTTTGTGAATGATATGACCCCACATACGTTACTTACTGTCTGAACATTTCCTGCCACTTTCAAGGATCAATGTCCATGTACACCTCTGTTCCTGCACAGCCTTTGGAACTGCCGTTTAGTCCATATTGCTTGCCTTTATTCTGTCAATCAAAGCATATGACTTTATAGTTCTCTGTATTGAATTTCATTGGTCCACTCAGCCTGCCTCAATTACTGTTCTCTTCACTGTCACCATACTTCCAGGCATGGCATCATCCACACATTTACTCTGTACACCCATGTCACACTTAGTAACATACTGTCCAACATTGTCTGTTGGGGAACAGCCTTGCTGCTACTGACCCTATATTTCCAAGAGTCTCAACTTTGCCATTAAGTGTTCTGTGTGAGCGACTCTGTAGCGACATAGCGACTATGTCCACGCAGACATCATCTAATGAATTTCCTTTACCCTTGTGTGTTGTTCATCACTCATTCACTAGTAAGACCATACCATCTAGTCTATAAGTGTTGCGATGTGTACGGAGATGGCTGATTAGACCAATCTGAGTGTAATAGCCTCAGCAAAATATCCAATCAGGTAGCGAAATGTGATTTGCCTTTAACGAGCTCTCATTTATCAACTCAAACTTCTTCAAGTTAATGTTTTCCCTGATTATTTCTATAAGCTTCCTCAAAACTGAGCTTTGAACATTGCCATTTCCACTTTTAAGTCCTCCGATGGCTCAACTGTATCAAAGGGCTTCAGCCCCCACTTTTCTCATCAATCTAGGGCGCATCTCATTTGAACCAGATGTCTTGTTTAAGCACATTTAGCTTTTCTAGTGCCAGTGCCTCATCAGCTTGCATTTTATCTACCACTTCCCTATCTGAGATTTTGGCAGTTTCCTTTTCCTTAGTAAAGATGAATTGAAAATATTAATTTAATATTCCAGTTATACTGCCTTTTCTAGGCATGAATTATCGTTATGCTTAATCCACTCCATCCTTCTCTTGCTCCTACTTAATATTTGCATGCTTAAAGTAGACTTTGGCTTCCCTTTTATGACAATTGGCATTCCTTTGTATCTGTCATTATTTACCTTATTTTCCTCTCACTTCCTCTCTCAGCTTACTACATTCAGTTTGGTTCTCACTGGAATGAGTCATCTGAAGGCAGTGCGTAAGTGCATAAATAGGGCCATCCACCTCTGTTAGTGATGAAAATTCAAAATGCTTATGTACTGTATAGTAGTGATTATAAAACTGCTCTTTATCATGTGTGTAAGATCAACTACCAGTGTACTGCTGTCTTTTAAAGAACCAAGTGAGTGTCAGAGTAATGTTATTTGCTGATTTTTTCCTTTTTTTCATTTTTAGAACCGGGTTTGGCAGAGAGATCACCGAGACCTCCGAGCAATTCAGCCTGATTCAGCTTATTATAACGATGTAAGCATCTCACAGGGAAAATCATTGTAAATTGCCTGTACTGATTTAATGTGTAGCTTCACTTGATTTTCTTGGCTTTTTTGGTGGTGCTGTTTATAAGTTTGTTCTGCCAGCAGTGGTGCATAAATTTTTGTCTTTGAATATTAAGTCCCAAAATAGTTCATTTACTTTGACAATGAACTTTCATTTTACGAATGTACTTCTTAGGTTATGGACTCTAAATAAACTGCTAATAAAGGTGATGACAATTAAATCAAGCTAATACATCTTAATATTGCTAGCTTGGAATAGATTGGGGTTTATTTAAAGAATCAGACTTATATTTAAGTGCATCATAGACAATCTGAAAGAAAAGCAGAGACTATGGATCTATTGGAATGTATTTGTGATCATCCATGAAGCTGTGAAATGGACAAAAAGCACATTGTTGTTTCTGTGCCATGATGTGCTAGAGAAATGTTATGGATCACATGAGAGGCACACACTATGAAAAGGGATCAAAACATAACCAAACTCTTGTGCACAACCATCCCCACCAAATAATTACAAGTTTTAAAAATCTCAAATAATAGCTTTAATAAAGTCTCTGCATTTTGAACCAGAGAACGAACTGTAATATACAGATTATATTGCTGGGGAAAAGAAGTAGGGCAAGTGTATAAAAATGACTACTTATTCTCTTGTTTTTCTGGTGGTGATTCGTCATATCAAAAGTTGAGGATTTTAAAATAAATTTCTGTAACTGGTGGCTAGCAAACTCAACATGTTGGATAATTTGATGTCACAAGAATTTTTCAAATCTTTTATGTTTTTAAAGTAAAAATCATATTTGTGAAGTAAAGTTCATGACTGGCACCTTGGAGTTATTCTGCAATCCACTATAGTAAAGTGAAAGTTTTGGGGAAGAAAGGAAGGAAGAAAGAATAACAGTGGGAGGATCCTGTCAGTAGTGAGCATCATACAGGGCAATCACAATTTAATTTTTTTAATGAAAATGTTGATTAATTGGGAGATTAAAAATTGTTTATCAGTTTTAATCACAATGTTAAGCAATTCCATAATTTTTGCATAATCAAGGAAAATGCTTTGGCTTTATAGCCTATAATAACATACTAAAAACTGTATTGAATTTCTATCCCTCTGTAGGCTTGTTGCTATCACTGTAACCATTTCCAGGCTTACAATCTCTGGATTTTGTGTTTCACTAGTTGTAGCCTCTTGCACATTCCTTATTTCCTTCATCCCACTATTAGTGACTAAGGGGTCTATTATCAAGGAGCTTGCTTAAATTCACATGTTAGTCCAGACAATAAATTGTATTCTTTGGACGAGTTACTGCAAGGATAGAGGAGTGATGAGATCAGGTAAGTTGGTCTGAGTCTAATCCAGTCCTGATTTGACCATCTGTACTTGTCAAGTGGTCTGGTTGTACAGAACCCAGCTTGACGGGGATAAACCAGAGTTCATTTCAAGGTGATGTGAAGTACATGAGTCAACGGTGGATGAGATCGGAAACCATGTGAAATGCAGTGAAATGTCCTTCGATATGTGCTCCAGCTGGGTCAAACCAATAGCCAGAGAGCAGATGAAATATCAAATAATGAAAAATGAAAAATTGCAGATGCTGGAAATCCGAAACAAAGACAGAAAATGCTTGAAAAACTTAATAGACCAGGCAGCATCTGTGAAAAGAGAAGCAGACTTGATATTTCAAATCTAAGACCCTTCGTTAGAACTGGAAAAGAAAGTGGAAAGAAGGGTCTCGGACCTGAAGCATTAACTGTTCCTCATCCCTCAGATAATGCGTGACTTGTTAAGTGTTTCCAGCATTTTCTTTTTGTATATCAAATCACCTTTAATCAAAGGAACCAAATTTAGATGTCTGATCCAGATGGTACCCAGGCTTTTGTTGTGTGTCTTGAGGTCTATACATCTAATTCACCACATCTGCACGCATTCCCTTGTTATCGCATGTTCTCTTCACCACTGGGTGTCTCTCTGCCAGACAATCCACCCCTTGCTCTATGTCCCCACTTTCCCATTACACGTGTGCGCCCGTTCCTTATCTCCTTCCTCTCCCACCTTGCCTCACTCCCACCCTCCTGCCCTGTCCCCTCTCATCTCAGTCCATTTTTCCCATTATTTCCATTCTTCCTCTTTTTTTTCACCTCTTGTCCGCCCTCCTTCCCCATCAATTCTCATGCTCTTCCCTATCCAAATCAGACCCACTCACTGTCCATTATTTACAGCACTTATAATATATTTAACTGGATATCAGCCACCCAAAATTCCAGCTTTGACGGAAAGTAAGGCAGTGCTCCATGCCCAGCTTTTTCTTCTGGTAAACACTCAGATTTCTTTGGGGGCAGGAATTCTGCTACCTGGGCCTCATTGCGACTGGTGACTACTGGGTGCAGCGGATTAGCGCTCTTTTTTCTCTCCCCCTCTCTCCCCTCCCCCCCCCGTCTCCAGTCGCAGTGAGGGAACTGGTTCTGGGGAATGAGATGGCTGAGTACAACACATCAGTGTGGATGCACTTGAAGCACAGAGATCAGTGGATCGTTAGGTGTAGATAGAGAAGGGCAAGCAGAAATCCAGCAATCAGCATGACTGGAAGACCAAAGTCAATGGAATGAAGGGGACTTCAAGCTAAAATGAAATAAATATTATAGCCAGTGCTAATGCAACAGTAGGTGAACTCTTTCAAGTGCAAGCTAGATACATTCCAATGAGGGAGGGTTCTGTAATTAAAATCCAAAGTTTCCTTAATGACAGAAGAGATAGGAAAGATGAAAGAAAAAAGGAATATGTATGATGCATGTCAGGTGAATAACTCTAGTGAGAAGCAGGCTGAATATAGGGGAAATGAATTGGAAATTAAGACGAACAAAGAAAATATCAGAGTATGTATCTATAGGCATTTAAATTAATGTGGGTATTAGGAGGAAGGGTGGGGCTGGTTAGGGATAATGAAGATGATCTGTGCATAGAGCCAAAAGGCATAGCTGGAATACCAAATGAGTACTCGATATCAGCCTTGACCAAAAATGTGCCACTAGCATCTCAGTAAAAGGGGAGATAGAAGGGATAATAATTTAAATGGCTAGAAAACGTGACAATGCTTAAATAAATCTCCAGGTCTGGATGGGATGCATCCTTGATTCATGTGGGAGGTCGGGCTGGAGGTTGAAGAAGGGCTTCCCATAACCTTTCAGTTCCTGGATGCAAGGGAGGTGCAAAGGAATGCTTAAAGTAACATTATGTTTCAAAATGAAGTGCAAGAACATACCAGGCAGCTGCAGGCCTTGGCTGACGGCACCTTGTACAAGCATAATCAGGGAAAATGTCAATAAATGTGGAGAAGTTTGAGTTGATAAATGAGAACCTGCATGGATTTGTTTCACTGAATTACTTGAATTTCTTGGTGAGAGAACAGGAATATTGAAGTGAATGTCATTTATGTGGATTTTCAAAGGCTTTCAAAAGTCCCACACAAAATGTTTGTTGACAAAAATTGAGGCCAAAGGAATTAAAGGGTCAGTGGCAGCATGGGTAGGAAATTGGCTTAAAGGAGGAAAGCAGGGAGTTTTATTTCAAAGTAGAGAATGATAGACCTTTCAGTTTCCTAGAGTTGGTGCTGGGATAAAATCTGTAGGTGACTTCAAACTTGGAAGTGTGCTAAACAGTGAGGTTAGTAACTAACTGCAAGAAGAGATTGGCTGGCAAAATGGGCAAACGGCAGAAAGAATGGGACATGATATGGACTAAATGGTCTAAAGGATAAGCAGGGTCCTGGGCGTAAATAAAAATTCTTGTAAGTGACAGCACATTGAGAAAGAGGTTAGGAATGCATATGGGATGTTGCGACTTGTAGATAGAATTGTGGAGTCCAAAAAAAAAGATTAAGTTAGAGCTGGGTAGGCCATAACTGGAGCACTGCATCTATTTCTGGTCTCCTAACTTTAGGAATGATGCAGATACACTAGAGAATGTGGAAAAGATTTATTGGAGTGGTTCCAGGGATAGGTGTCACACAAAAAAACACAATTTTTTTCCTATATTCTGTTGCAATAGTCTGAAATTTCAGCAAAGGAAAGTCTTAAATTCTATGGCAGTACTTCATCACAACTTAGTCAAAGTAATAATAATTCAACAATAACTGACAACCAATTATTTTTGAACATCAAAAAGGAAAGTGCCTTGTCTCTGAGAGGTTGAGTTCGGTGGGTTGGAGAGGAGTGAGAGCACTATCCTGAGCCAGTGATGGGTCATTGACAGCAACTTAAACTAAGCCCTGGCTTTAAATTAAAGGAGCCGTGCGGAGTCTGACAGGGAAAGGTGTGACCCTTCTCTGCATCTCATTCTGCCTCCCCACACTTCCTTCCTGCTTCCAACTGTGAGTGGCAGCAAACCCATATGTTGGGACTGGCCCAGGTGTCAATGGTGCAGCATTGGTGGGGTGACAGCCAGTCTGATGTGTTGGGCCAGTTGTGGCCCAACGACTACAGGCAACCCCTGTGTTCTGGAGGGGTTGCATTCCTAGAAAGTGGTCTGCTTTGCGATTTTTTTTTTGTTCTTGTAAAGCAAACCCCCTTTTCCTATTGAGTCCCATGTTACAAGTGGAGCTGTGTTCCGACGGTGTTTTTTTCTCCTATTAAGTCATTTTATCAGTGATGACAAAGTGACCCACCACCGTTATTTCATAGCTGAGGCCAACTTCAGACCCAGGGGATGGACAAAACTCACAAATTAGGAACAGGTTTAGGAAGTGAGATATCAGGGAAAGGGGTAGAATTCAAGGATAAGCATTCATTGGAGAAAGGTGGTTTAGAAGGAGTTCGGGGGGGGCGGTGTAATGGGTTAAAATGCGGTGATTTGGTGGAAGTGGACTAAAGGCTGAAGGATTACTTTAAGGAGGCAGTGTAAGATCTAGCCACGGCTACTGCAGCTCCCCACAATGCAACGTGTCAGAGATGATGTTCAGCAGATTAAGAGCACAGCAGCGCTATCCTCTGAGATGTCTGTTAACACGTCCTCAGGCTGGAGAGGGTGTGGCAAAGGAGGGACTTTGACTCAATCGACATAGTGACGTCGTATCCAAATCTTATTTCCCCACTGTATTAGTGACTAAAAATTTTCTTTTGTATTTATTTATTTCTTTCTCCACATGAATGCGGTAAGGAAAAATTTCAGTTACCCGAAGTGCCATAACGTGGGGGTTGCCTGTACCAATCATCGTGCAGCCCAGGATATATTCCGTGTAATTCAAGTTGGAACTACAGGATGAGGGACTTCACTTACGCAGTTACACTGTGGAAACTGGGATTGTTCTCATTGATGTAAAGCAGCTTAAGTATTGATTTGATGGAAATGTAAAAGATCATAACTCTTCCAGGAGGGATAAATAGAGGGACTTAGAAAGGGACTTTAGAAAGGGCATTTAGAGGGATGCTGTTCTCATTTGTGCTTGATTCGAGGACAAGGCATAGGTTTAAATTTTGGGCAAAGGATGGAATGTGAAGAAAATCATTTTTACACAAAGAATAGTGAGAATCTGGTATTTACCCCCTCGAATGGTGGAAATAGAACCACTCAGTGCCTTCATGGCAGAAATGGGTCAGGTATGAGAATAATCTGCATGTCTCTGGAGAAAGAGCTGGATAAGTGTTCAACTAGGAACCAGTGTTGGTTGGATGAGGCAGATGGCTGTCTCCTGCACAGTTACCGTTCTATGATAATTATGAGTCAGTGTGGGGGACATTGGTAAGCCCAAGTAGTGGGGGTGAAACTATCTCAATGAGACTAATGTATATTTTGTGCAATTATTTGTATGGTTTAATTTCAGTCAGTTTTGGTTGATCGTAGAGTCACACAGCACAGAAACAGACCCTTCAGCCCATCCAGTTCATGCTGACTATCGAGTACCAATCTATGGTCTGAGCTGTTTTGGTGTACTGTGATGATTTATGTTGTTGGATTGGTTCTATTGATGACTTTATGGATCTTTGATTATCTTTTGGGTTGCTGGTTTTTTTGGCTGTCTTAAGGGGATTTTGCCATTGGTTCTGTTAGTTCATCTTTCCATATGGTACAGATGAAAAAGTTGACTTACATCTGTGTCTTCAATATTTTCCAGCTGGTGCCACCCATGGGAATGCTGCAGAATCCAATGAATGCTGTAACAACAAAATTTGTCCGAACCTCAACTAATAAAGTGAAGTGTCCAGTGTTTGTTGTCAGGGTAAGTTCTCAAGGGAAGAATATTGAGTTGTGAATCTTTTGGTCTTGCCATGGATCTAAAAAGCACTTATCTGATTAGGATCCTAGTTTTTGAAAAATCACAATCTCAATTGCTGTACACAAGCCATCTTCATTGCATCATCAGTCTTTTCCATTGCTTCTTTACTTCTGGTTAGTTCACTACTTTGTTGATGCATGATCTCAGAAATGCTTTGGTCAAGTTCAGAATGTCTTATTTATTTGAGATTTTCCCCTTGTTATTCTTTTTACCTTGCTAATTATTGCTGTGCGATGCCATTATTGGCACTCAGCTTCATTGCTTTTTTAATGTCTTTTCTTATGAATTAACACTTGCTACTTCTAATACCATCATATTTCTTGTTCATACCATTTCATTTTTGTGCTATTAATGAAAACATCATCAATGTTGTGATAGCAGAAATTCCATTCTGGTTCAATTCAATGAGCCTTTTCTTTGTGCCTGTGTTTAACTAACATAGGCAGCAAAAAATTTTGGTTCTACACTAGTTGTCTTTACTTGAGCAGATCTGAACGTAAAGTTGCATAAACTGCTACCATGGGAATTATGGGTGCAGAGGAATTTAAACTTGACCACTTTTGCAGGGCCATGTTAAATGCATGCATTCTTAATGTACTTCACTGTTATGAAGCGTTCCCATGCCCATGTATTTGCTCTCACCCGATGGGTGGTTTCAGCTTTCCGAGGTTGAATTGCAATGGAGTATTTTGGCTACCTTGAAGGCTTTGAACAGGTGCAACATGTCACAGGAGTAATGTATGATCTCTATATATCTGCCACTATAGTTAAAAAAAACTAATTAGATCTCCCATTAATCATAAACATATGACCAAAGGCTATGGCTCGGTCATGGACCACCCAGAAATGTTTACCAGTCTTGTTAAAAGGTAGACTGTTCCTGTATTAGAGAGGCAGCTGTCAGTTTGCTTTTTTGTTGTGCTTGCTGTTTATTTCTGTGTGTAAATGATTGCTTTTGTTCTGATTTAGTGGACTCCTGAAGGAAGGCGTTTAGTCACCGGTGCTTCAAGTGGCGAGTTCACTCTCTGGAATGGGCTGACATTTAACTTTGAAACTATTTTACAGGTATGGAGTGGGAGCTAGGGAAGGGAGAAACCCTGGTGATACAGAATGGAGTTGTAGAATGTGTTCTGTGTTGTGACAACAAATTTCTAACAAGTTATTTCTAATGTATCCATTGAAACTAAGTGCCTGTTGTGCATTACAACAGATCTGTCCTTACATCGATAAACAGGCACAGTAGTGTAGTGGTTAGCGTAACACTATTACAGTGCCAGTGACCTGGGTTCGATTCCGGCCGCTGTCGGTAAGGAGTTTGTACGTTCTCCCCGTGTGTCTGCGTGGGTTTCCTCCCACGTTCCAAAGACATACGGGTTAGGAAGTTGTGGGCATGCTATGTTGGCGCTGGAAGCATGGCAACACTTGCAGGCTGCCCCAGAACACTCTATGCAAAAGATGCATTTCACTGTGTGTTTCAATGTACATGTGACTAATAAAGATATCTTAATCTTAAATGCTCATGTGTTAGTTGTAGTGTTTAGGTGAAACATTTCTGCTTGATTAGGGAGGTATCCATTGACCTATACAATTATTCTAGGCTTTTTTTGACAGAAACTCCAGAAACTTGCTGCTGTCAGCACTTCATAGAATCATTGAATCATAGAAAGTACAGCACAATACAGGCTCTTCAGCCCACAATGTTGTGCCGACCGTTAAACATCACCTAAAAACTATCTAATCCCTTCCCCCCACATATCCCTCTATTTTAAATTCCTCCATCCCTCTATTTTAAATTCCTCCATATGCTTATCTAGCAATCTCTTGAATTTGACCAATGTTACCTGCTTCCACCACCACCCCAGGCAGCGCATTCCATGCCCCAATGACTCTCTGGGTAAAAAAACCTCCCTCTGACATCTCCCTTGAGCTTCCCACCTATTACTTTAAAGCTATGCCTTCTTGTATTGAGCATTGGTGCCCTGGGAAAGAGGCGCTGGCTGTCTACTCTATCTATTCCTCTTAATATTTTCTATACCTCTATCATGTCTCCTCTCCTTCTTCTCTCCAAAGAGTAAAGCCATAGCTCCCTTAGTGTCTCATAATGCATACTCTCTAAACCAGGCAGCATCCTGGTAAATCTCCTCTGCAACACTTCCACATCCTTCCTATAATGAGGTGACCAGAACTGTACACAGTACTCTTAAGTGTGGTCTAACCAGAGTTTTGTAGAGCTGCGTCATTACCTCGCGGCTCTTAAACTCGATCCCCCGACTTAAGAAAGTTAACATCCCATAAGCTTTCTTAACTACCTTATCCACCTGTGAGGCAACTTTCAGGGATCTGTGAATATGAACCCCCAGATTCCTCTGCTCCTCCACACTACCCAGAATCCTGCCATTAACTTTGTACTCTGTTTTGGAGTTTGTCCTCCCAAAGTGTACCACCTCACACTTCTCTGGATTGAACTCCATCTGCCGCTTCTCAGCCCAGCTCTGCATCCTATCAATGTCCCTCTGCAATCTTCGACAGTCCTCCACACTATCCACAACACCACCGACCTTTGTGTCGTCTGCAAACTTGCCAACCCACCCTTCTACCCCCTCATCCAGGTCATTAATAAAATTCACGAAAAGTAGAGGTCCCAGAACTGATCCTTGTGGGACACCGCTAGTCACAGCCCTCCAATCTGAATGCACTCCCTCCGCCAAAACCCTCTGCTTTCTACAGGCAAGCCAATTCTGAATCCACACAGCCAAGCTTCCCAAGATCCCATGCCCCCTGACCTTCTGAAGAAGCCTACCATGTGGAACCATGTCAAATGCCTTACTAAAATCCATGTAGACCCCATCTACTGCACTACCCTCATCAATCTTCCTGGTCACCTCCTCAAAGAACCCTATCAGGCTTGTGAGACACGATCTGCCCTTCACAAAGCCATTCTGGCTGTCCCTGATCAGACCAGTTCCTTCACCCACTTGCTCCTTTGCTGTGTGATAATTTTTCAGATTTTCACATTCTTGTCCATTTTGTACTTTGACAAGTTTGGCATCTTCTTTCAAGTCTCTGCCCAGCTTTCCAGATATACAAACAAGATGGAGAAGTTTTCTCATTCTAATTTTACCTGGTACTGTTACCTGTTGATTGTCTAATCTGAGATTATAAACCTGACCTCAGGGAAACCGTGGTACAAATTATGCATGCTTCCTTGTGCTGAGGTGCACTTGTTCTTCAGGAGCACACCACCTCTCCACTCTCCTGCCCTGTCAAACGCCATCTGCCCCATCTGTGGCAATCTTGCAGATCCCACACTGGCCCATTTGGCTATCACAGAACTGGGGTGGAAAAATTCATCCTCTGTTCTGAGAGATTGCCAGTAGAAGGTAACAGGCAATCAAACTGATTACATGCATGCCATTGGACATACCCTTTTGCTATCAGTAGTATTCAACAGCAGTCTTTCGTTGCTATGGACACAATAAAAAGCAACTATTGGACAATCACATGTGAAGTTAAGTTATGAGTCTTGTTTTACACTTGTTCCAATTCACTTCAGCACTAATGACTTCAAGTTCTAGTGACAGCCATGCCGACATTACAAGCAATATATTTTTCTTTTATCATCTCCATATTTTTAGGATTTTTCCATCATTGAGTTTGAGACTTAGTGATCCACAACTTTTCCCCTTTTACTTTCATTTTAAATTCCTGATATACTTCAATAGTGTTCCTATTTAGATAGTTGATTCTTAACGGCAATAAATTGGTTTCTCCCTTTGCCATTGCCTGGAGTGCAGTCTGTTCCAGGGTATGCCATGCTGTATGCTGAGTTTCAGAAATGCTTTCTTATACCAATGCAGCATTTTGTTGCTTCATTGATTTTCAATCATTTCTGCATATTTAAATTTCCATGCAAAATATACAACACAAATTAATGTTTTTTTGACAAGGCTCATACAATTCTGGTTTCTGTGCCTTCCCTCCTTCCCGTCTTATTCAATTATCACTAAATCAACTCTCTTACTGCTTCAGTGCTCCCATGAACAATAATGTATCAAATGTTTCTAACATCAATTCTTCATCATAGATTTGTTCCATCACCATATCTTTATTGTGGTGTTAATATTCTTAGTTTCACAAAACATGATTTCCTTGTCTTGATGATTTCCTTGTCTAGGATCATCTCAATGGCATCAGAGCTCTTAATCTGTGATTCTCTTTAACAGAGATCCAGAGTATTTAATATTTTTCCATGCTCTTCATGTTGCATTAGATTTTTGCACTTTTTCTCCTACTCGTGTTGTTCTCAGAGTTTTAACCTCAGTTGTTAGACTTTAATAGTTCTGTCTAGTTTGCCCATATTACTTAGAAACAACATCCCATTTAGGAAATATACTTCTGTGCCACATCTGCAGTGTTTGTAGTTTTGAGGTCATTGTCATTGGGGTTGATTTGTGATAATGTACAGAAGTTTAAGGTTACAGATGTCAAAGATCCTTTCTCTTTCATCATATTCAATGCTGATGTCTTCAAGTGCCCTTTACTACAGGAGAAGTAGCTTAATTGTATTTTTTCCTGAAATTATCAGAGCCATGTGCAAACAGGTTCAGAGAAATATTAGTGAATGTTTATTGTAGGTTCTAGTGTACCTAGCCACCTTCAAGAGCTTATTATCCTGAAATAGGTTCTTAGGCTGGTCAAGTATTACTAAGGCCAGCACCTAAACTGATGCTTTTGAAATAAAAAATAAATGTACATTTCACGCAAAATGGAAATTAACGTTTGTACGACATCTGAGAATGTATTCAGTATTTTTTTTCTCTCAACAGGCTCATGACAGTCCAGTTAGAGCCATGACCTGGTCTCATAATGATATGTGGATGCTGACAGCTGACCATGGTGGATATGTGAAGTATTGGCAGTCCAACATGAACAATGTGAAGATGTTCCAAGCTCACAAGGAGGCGATTAGAGAGGCCAGGTGGATTAATGCTATGCAGTTTTCTGTAGGGATTGGTATAAATATATTGTCATTTCAATGTATTTTAGGTGAAGTTGTGGATGGTTTCTATGAAACCCTGGGAGTGATGCTTCAGATTTTATGCTCAATATTTTTATTTGTTTCCTCATTTACACAGAGAACCACATTGTCTACTATAGAACCATGGTGTGGTATTGATACATTGCCATTTTTGAGAAATGTGGATGTTGGCAGTATGCTTTACTGCTCAGAGTTTTGCTGCAGTGCTAATGTGTACGAGTATTCCTTTTATGAGTTCTTTGTAAAGCAAGATTTGACATTTTAAATAAAGTATTTCCTTTTTTCTAAAACTGAATAAAGGTTAAAACTTCAGAAATAAAGCCAGTTGCAACACCAAAGTAAAATGGTCACCAGAGTCCCGGTGGTGGTGATCTATGGAGGGATTAAAAATAAATACTAGGTCACAGACATCCACCTACAACCAGTGACAAACAAGATTGAAGAACTTCAAAATGATTAAATTTTTAAATCATTTTAGTATTTCCAACATAAATATCATAAAATTGAGTGGCGGGGTTTGCAGCTTGTCAGTTTTGCTTACGGTTTGATTTCATTGGAGAGCAGTAAATTTTTTTTTAGTAAACTTTAATCCTATTTCATCTGTGTTCCCATTACATTGAGCGTGTTATGTCACTTTTTTTTTCTGGTATTGTGACTGACCACATTTTAGTATCACCAGATAATACTTAAAACTTGTCTATTTAGGCAATGGAGCCAAAACAAGCCAATGAACAGTTAGTAGGACCAAGGAATTTTTCATCAGTGCCAGGAGTGGCAGGTTTTGAAATTGTTCTTTAAAATCTTTGTGCTGACAGATCAATGTTCTGGTTATGCTCTGATTTTTGGGCTATTGTCTGTTGACACAGCATGCCAGAAGAACCAAATGGCAGCACAAGGGTACTGCACAATTTAGCACAAATACCTTCATGAACAGAAGGTAGCTATTAGTAAACTAGCAACAGCATTCACCAACATTGCTATCACTGATGTGGCTAGGACTGTTGAAGACCAGATGTACAATACTGTGATACTTATGCTCAATGTGGCTAAGTGAACTGCATCTTTTAGTATCTGGTACTTTCAGTACAGCAATACACATTTAAATTTCACATTTACAGATACCTTTCACAGGTCATAAAATGTCACAACCCAAATAATCTGATCTAACTTATAAAATCTCATTATTTTTAAAATCGATTTTTACAATCATAGGCTTTAGTTGGTTTCCTTTAACCCACTACATTACTCCACTAGGTTTTGCAGCCAACATGTAATATTTTTAGAACCACCCCCTACCCCTTTGCTTCTGTGAATGATATAGTAGGGTTATTGCTTTGATGACGAGAAAGAGGAACATACAAAGTACTATTTACCATTACTGCCATATGGAAAAACACTTATATATGGACTCCAAGAAATTTTATGTAGAAGAACTGCCGTGCAAACCTTACATTGCAGTTGTAGCCACTGTGTATTCATCTTGTTGATATCACCTTAGGTGGGAGTGTATGCACTATTCTTGGCAGTGCAGAAGCTCAGTAACTTAAGGGTCTTTAACGTGGTGGAACCTTAATTATAGGCATACCTACAATCAGGGCACTTGAATATACCCAATTGTAAGTCTCATTGGAGTCCAGATTTGCTTATGGATTATCTAACAAAACAGATAATGGAGTATCCTTGCATTGAACTTTCACAACTATGAATTTTTTGTTAAAGGTGATAAGTAATTATAATCACCATCGTGGCTTTGTGTCTGGGTGGGCAACTGTAGTTGGGGCTTCATGTCTGAGGAGTCGGGTGCCAGTTGGGGGATTAAGTCCGGGAGACCAGCCGTAGTGGCGGCCTCGTCTCCGGGAGACCCGCCGTAGTGGCAGCCTCGTCTCCGGGAGACCCGCCGTAGTGGCAGCCTCGTCTCTGGGAGACCCGCCATAATGACAGCCTCGTGTCCAGGAGACCTGCCGTAGTCATAGCTTCAACTCTGGGAGGCCGGAACTCTACATCTGGGTGCAGAGTGGGAGTTTGGGCTCAACGTGTTCATCTCCAGCAGGAGTTGGTTCTATGATACTTATTACAGAATATTCCTGTTTGATTAAGAAATCTTAAGTAATCTAAATAAATCTGTTGGAAATGGGGAGAAAAAACTTGTCAAACTTCACGTAAAGAGACTTTTGGTTGTCCACCAATTTCTGTTTTCTGCTGGTGGAGGATACACTCCCATGTTAGCAGATAAACGAGGTTCCAGCCTAAAGCATTGTGGTTATTCTAGTTAACTTCTGGAATCCATTTGTACAGAACACTTATATGAGGATGAGCCAGATTGGGCTCCGTTCGGCTCGTGTTAAATGCTGACATCTTTCCCCTACTGTGTGTCTTCATGTAACAGTTTCTCACCTACGGATAATAAATTTGCCACATGTTCTGATGACGGCACAGTTCGAATTTGGGACTTTCTTCGATGCCACGAGGAACGTATACTTCGAGGTATGTAAAGCAAAATGCTACTGTATCTATTGTATACTGGGCCGACCAATTTAAGTAAGCGTGTTCATCCTGGTGTTCAAAAATCCACCACATGATTGCTTACGTAGGTTCTAATGGTCAAATGTCTGCTATTTACACTTCTGCCCCTCTCGTCAAATGTCTGCTATTTACACTTCTGCCCCTCTCGTCAAAGGGATAGGGAAAACACATCTGTTATACCTACATCTCACATTTAAAAAAAACAACTGACATTCTTGCCAATTCTCAACTCTGCACCTCCTCCTCAGTATATTGCCATTTACTTCCTTCTATCTCTCATATCATGTATCCTCATTTGAGGTGATGAATTTATAACATGTTGTGGGGCATCTCACTTTGTAATTTGTGTGTTGGTCCAGTGTGAAAAGTATGGTTTTGTTACTTTGGGGATCATTATTTCACAATTGAAAAATGCACATAGCTTTGCTCCCAGGACTTTTACCAGAGAAACTAATTTGACTGCTTGAGGTGCATGCATAATACACATTTTATAACCCAAAAGCCTTGCTCTCCACTATCAATCATCAGCCATTACAGGGAGTTGATAATAAGTGATACACAAGACCTATTCAGCAGTTTGAACATCTCAGTTCGAACATTCTGCTCTTGACTTGTCAGTATAGTTTATTGCCAGATTGGAGTGCAGTGACATATGGGGTTGAATGAAATATGTGCATTTCAGCAGTGCTTCACGCACTGTGCGAACAAACACATTTTGAAATGTTGCTGCCGTCAGGCACCTCTCAGCCAGCAGCATTCCGACTGCTGAGTCAATTAGTTCCAGGTTCAAGCTCTAGTCCAGAGCACAAAAATATAGGTTGGCAATCCAGTGCAGCACCGAGGGAGTGCTACAGAGTCATAGTGCATCTTTCTGATGAAGTAATCAGCTGAGGCTCTTAACTGCTTTCTTGGGTAAACAGAAAATACCCTCGATTGTTATTTGCAGGAAAATCATTCCTGTTGACATGACCAATGCTTACTTCTCGACCAATAGCAGTTTAAAAAAGCTATCTGGATAATACCATATTATTAAGGGCTTGCTGTTTAGATTGCACTTACCTTGTGCTGTTCTTCCTTTGTTACAGCAATTAGATTATTTCATTGACTGAATGCATAGGGATGTCGTATGGTTGTGACAGGAGCTATATAAATGCTGGTGTTTTTCCACTGACTAATGGTAGGGAATACAGTCAATTTGCACCTGGCCGTGTTCAACAAACACTGCATCAAAATTGTGTGCTGTATCGTTTCCATCTACCTGAGATAGTTGTCAAGACTATGGCTCAATGTCTCATCTGAAAGATAATATCTTGCACCATGCTCTGTCCCTCAGTCCTGCCTAAATTTTGTGTTCATCTGAAAGTGGGGCTCAAATTAATAATCTTTTGGCTCAGGTGAGAGAACGCAGAGCAAAAGTGAGAGCTACTGTTCACGTCCAAATTGAACTTAAAGTGATGAATGAGGATTTGTGAAGGTTGGGTATGCCCCGTTCATGATGACTGTGGACACAGAACTAACCTACATTTAACATTAGTTGCCTTTCTGTTCTACTAGTATGCCGGGAAGTTTCACAGCTTTCAAATTTTAGAATTAATCTGTTCTAAGTGAGGCTCTTATTCCTTGAGGAATGTCTCTGTTTTAGATTTTCATTGTCAAAGTAAACTGTACAATGTGGGAATGTATTCAGATTTACTATAGTGAGGTGAAGCAGACTGTTTTAACACTAATTACTTAATCTTTTGTCAACTGACAGATCCTTTGTTGAGAATGGTAGGTCAGGCAGATTTTGGTCAGGGAACTGGTGCTTATCCAGCAACATTCGCTTCATGGCAGTTCATGGATAAATCTGCATTAGAGAACTGAACACCTCCAGTTCTCTCCCGGTATCTATAATTGCACATATTTTGTGGGAGGGGTCAGTGGGGGTGTGTGGCAGTTATGGTGTTACTGGAGAGTGAAGTGCAGTGGCACCCCTGACTGAATTGAAAATGGTACAACTGTAGCCCTTACTGTGTCTTAATTGAAGGGCAGCATCTCAAATAATGTAGCATTCTTGATGTCACGTTATGATTCCAAATCCTCACCCCTCTGACCTGGTGACTAGGTGATGTGGAAGGTGAAAATCAAAAAATGCAGATGATGGAAATGTGAAATAAAAAGAGTTCTGCAAACACTCAGAAGGTCAGGCAGCATCTGCAGAAAGAGCAATCGTTCTTGCTTCAGTTTGAAAACCATTAGACCTGGGAAAGTGAGAAAACAAGTTAACTTGAAGCTCCAGAGGGGATGAGGGAGTGATGGATAGGACAAACAAAATATCTCTGATCAAATGAGGCCAGGATTGCCCAAGTGAACCAATGTTTACAGAACCATCTGAGTAATCAATTAGGAAGTTAGCAGCAGTTGTGTCTGTTCAAATCGAGGTCAAATGTGCTCATTGCCACCCTTTATTGAATAAATTGGAGTTTGAATCTGGGACTTGTCCTTGTATCACACCATACTGTGTCCATTTTCTAAAGCTGGGTTCAGAAAGTGCTGTTCAGAGATGCTGAATTTTACATCCTCCACATTTTAATTTGTACATCTCTGAAAATGTTTCAAGATTTTTGTAATGTTAAAATCTTTTCATAAGCCTTTTAAATTTTAGTTTTTTTAAAAGCTGGCAGGGTTAACTTTAGAGGGATATACTGATGGTGTTTAATCATTGAAGTTTCAGTTCAGCCCTGACTGATGAAAATTACTGGATTAGAATCCAGACTCCAGCTCCATTGATTTAGGGACATGAGTTCAAATCCTATCAAGGCAGCAGGGGAATTTAAACAACAAATAAATATAAGAATAATATGATAGTATTAATTATGGCAACCATGATTGTTGTAAAATCCCATCCAGTCCACTAATGTCCTTCAGGAAAGGAATTCTACCACCCTTATTTGATCTGGCCAATGTGACTCCCACCAATGTGGTTGACTCTTTACTAGCAATTTGGCAAGTGAGGAATAGCCAAAAAAAAGTGATACGTAAAATTAGTCCAGATTTTTAAAGTTTTATTTTTCACAGTCAACTTGCCCCTCCGATATAGGAGTGCTTCTGCTAATTATCAACATCTGAGGTTACTTTTAAAGCATTTTATGTTGAAATTGAATGTAATATTTGTGTCCTCTACTGTAGATGGAAATATTTTACCTTAACCTGCCTTTTTTTATTCATTTTTTGGAATCTTGAGTGTTCCTGGCAAGGCCAGCATTTATTGTCTATCCCCAAATGCCCTTAAGATGGCAGTGATGAGCTGCTGCCTTGAATGGCTGCAGTTCATCTGGTGAAAGTTCCTCCATTCAACAGCGCTGATGGATAGGGAGTTCCAGATCTGGCAACATTGAAGGACCAGCAATATAATTCCAAGTCAGGACCTACAGGTGGTGGTGTTCCCATGTACTTGCTGCCCTGGTTCTACTTGCCAGTAGAGAGAGTGGGTGGTGCCTGGGTGAGTTACAGTAGTGTATTTTGTGGTTAATGCTCACTGCAGCCACTGTGTTGTTAAGGAAATGAATGTTTAGGATTGTTGATGGAGTGCTAAATTTTTTCACTTGGATTATGTCAAGCTTGAGTGTCATTGGAGCTGCACTCGTCTGAGAAAGTGGAGAGTATTTCATTACACTCTTGACTTGTGCCTTGTAGATGGTGGAAAGGCTTTGGGGTTTCAGGTAGTGAGTCATACATGGCAGGATATTCAGCCTCTGAAGGGTAAATTAAGAGCACAAGTAGGCCATTTGAACCTGCTCAGCTGCTCGATATGATCACGGCTGACCTGCTCTTGTTTGTGTGGCTGGTCCACTTGAGTTTCTAGTCAGTGGTGATCCCAAGGATGTTGATGGTGGACACTTGGTGATATCAGTGGAAGATGTTTAAACACCCTCTTGTTGGAGATGGTCATTCCCTGACTTTCTTGTGGCATAAATGTTCAGGCATTTTTCATCCCATGCCTGAAATTTGTCTAGGTTTTGCTGTCTGCCAGAATGGACTTGTATAAAACAGAACTGCTGGAAACACTCAGCAGGTCGGCTAGCATCTATAGAAAGAGAAGCATGGACTGCTTCATTTGCTGAGGAGTTGGGAATTGAAGTGAATGTTCCCACTCTGACCTTATGATAGAGGGAAGGACATTGATGAAGCAACTGAAGATGGTGGGGTGCAGGACACTGCCCTGAGTAACTCCTGTATTCCTCGGCTGGATAATCAATCTCTGACAACCACAACCGTCTTCCTTTTGTAAGGTATGACTCCAAACATTGGAGTGTTTTCCCCTTGATATCCATCAACTTTAGCAGAGTTCTTTGATGTCAGGCTCAATCAAATGCTGCTTCTATGTCAAGGGCAGTCACACCATCTCCTTTGGAATTCAGCTCTTTGGTCCATGTTTGGACTAAGGCTTTGCAGAGGCGTGGTAAAGAGTGGTCCTGGCGAAACCCAAACTGGGCATTGGTGAGCAGATGAGTGCCACTTGAGAGCACTGATGACATCATCATTTTCTGATGATTGAGCAGTAGTTGGCTGGGTTTGATGTGAGCTACATTTTGTAAACAGTACATACCTGGGTAATTTCCACACTGTTGTATAGAAAATTACTGTAACCTTTAAAAAATTAAGAATTAAATATTTCTCTCAGAATATACCTCATGATGCTCTCAGAAAAGAATCCTATGAGCTGCTTTTTAAGTTGACAGTGAGCTATTGAGAACAGTACAACTAATTTGGCTGATTATGGATTCCTTAATTCTATCCTGATCTTTTTCTATTGATGAAGGCACTTGACCAGTTGTGTTTAACTTGTACGAAGCCTATTACTGTGCATCTGATGTTGGTTGCTCATGTCACCTTTAACTGATAAATTCCTGCCTCACATTGATTTCCTCAAGTCTTTCATGGTTTAGGATATATCCTGATTTCATCCAAATATCTTGAAGTATAATAATTTATAACTTCTAGTTTGCCATTTGATGATGAATTGTGCATCAATTCATATATACATCTCTTCACACACTCCTGCATGTTGCACACAAACTGCTCATACTTGTTTTACTTTTTAAGCCTCGCCTCCCTGAGTCAGTGTCGGTAGCATGCACTGTGCTATAATGATCCACTATTCAGCATCGTACCTTTACTGTGATCCAGAACCCTGAAAGCAAACTATGGAATACATTTGAAATTAAATTGGTGATATTTTACCCCTGGAAGCACAACCATCCTATATTTGTGGAGATTTCAAATCTGGGCCCCATACTGCTGCGTCTATTTCACTCCCCCTCCCCCCCCCCCCCCCCCCCCCCTACACACACACACACACACATTCTTACCTGCCAAACCATGTCCCTGGAAGGTACCATTTTTTAATGATAAATCCATCATGATGACTCTTTATCACTGATTCATATTTACATTAAATAATTGTCTGCATTCTATTCATTATAAGTAGGGACACCAAACAAATTTTAGATGGTCATCTTAACCCTATCTTCCTTTATGCTGCCTTCAGAAACTTACCAGTACTTTGGTTTCTGGCTGAGGAGCATTTTTTAAAATTGCAGTGACTCCCAAGTTTGTGCCCAAATTTCAACAATGCACTTCTGTCATTGAGATTAATGATACAAGAAAGGTCTGGATTTGACACCTCTAAAAATATTTTCAAGTTATGTGGCAAATTCAGGTGGTCATCTCCCATTTGCTGGAGATGCACGTTTTGTTGAACAAGGTTGATTATGCTGTTTGTACCTGGAGCAGGTTTAAACTGTCCATTGCTTTGCACTTGTGTTAATATCAACCAAAATGTATCATCTTTTCAAAGGTTTGTAGAATTTGTTGATTTCTGGTCTCTGATTAATCTTTTTGCTGAATGTCAAAGGAAGTCTTGCATTTCAGTTGCACCTTTTGACATCCCTTCAGAACATTCCAATACATTTTCCAGTCCATGAAGCACATGGATGGACTTTACTTGAGCCATTTCTTCAAATCATTATTGAAGTCAGTTGTTGGAAACTTCAGTGTTTAAGACACCTACCAAGACTTCTGTGTTGCTTTCAAATCTTTTGTAGAAGGGCATGCAGTGAGAACTTCAGCAGAAGGAATCTTGCAAGCTCATATGGCTTCAAATAAGTAAATATTCTCTTGTTTGATTCAGAACATTACAACACAAGCCATAAATCTGAAGGAGCAATCAAAAACAATACTGATTTCAGCTGAAGTCATTCACATTTTAATTGACACCATATCAAAATTAAATTGGATGACTGATAAAAGTTTTGGGTTGTCAACCAGTGCAACTTCAGTTGTAGCTGGGATTTCTTCTGGACCAGAGATGGAACTGGATTGTCTCTTACCCTTTCCCTCCTTCAATCTTGATATACAAATGTACATTAAAACTGATCTTTCACCCAAGTTCCAGATCCATCCATTGACCATTAATACTTATTTAAATCTAGTCCCTGATTGTGATTCCAACTTCACAGTCATGACTTTATTTGATGAATGACAAGGCAAATGCAGTTTAGATCTAGATCTTTGCAGTGATCAGAGTTTTTTGTTCCTTATTCATATTCCAAGAAATGGGCTACCCTTGCAAAACCAGCATTTATGGCCTGTTCCTTAATGCCCTTAAATTGAGTGGTGTGATAGACTGTTTTAGGGGTATTTAAGAACGAACCATATTGATGGGTATGGTGTCACAAATAGGCGACACCTGGTTGGAATGGGTATTCCTCACTTGAAGGACCACATCGGAAATTTTGTGGTCATCATTAGTACTGATTTTTTTCCAAATTCCAGATTTATTAATTGAGTTGAAACCAATGGCATAGAGATAATAATCTGGCTATGAACATTAGAGAATGCTGACCAAATCAGAATGAATGAATGAATCAAAGTGGACTGAATAATAATCTCAAACTTTTACATGAAAGACATTTTCTTACTCATTCACATTTTATAAGACAATCTCAACTTATTAATTTTTTTAAATAAAGCACTTTGACCTGGAATTCAAACTGACTGCAGCAGTTTTGAAAATCAGCATTGTGTAGCTTTTACATCCCTGTTACTGATTTGGATAATTGAGGATCTTATTTGCAATGATACAGGGCCCATGGTGCAGATTTGCATGTATGCACATTTTAAGTTTCCCTTATAATTGGGAGGCCCTTGTTTTGAGGAGCTGGCATTTTAAGGAGCAGGTGGAAGCATAAGTTAAGGCTTTTAAGAGTTATCATTGCACATCCGCCAGCTGTGGAGGGAGAAATGCAGAACTTGTTCCATAAGTGTAGTGAATTGTGATCAGAATGAGGTTTTAGAGCTTATTCATGAATTGAGAAATAATACATTTGTAGCCATAGGGGCTTTACTTTTCAAAGAATTTTTACTAAATCATGTGCTTAACGATGCCATGATGTAACTGTTTTGGGGCTGTTCACCTTGAATGTTTCTGTCCTATTCAAGGATGTAAATTGTGTAAATGGATTCTTAAAGATATTTTTCCTTATCCACGATGTTAAATGTACAATATGACTAATGCCTCAAAGGCCTTGAGATAAATCTCTTGATAGATTACAAGGGCAGTGATCAGCATCCTTTGGAAGTTTAAACATTTTCAGGAATGGCTTTTTTTAAAAAAAAAGAGACGTTTCAAGCAGTTGGAGGTCTCCAGAGCGCAAATGTGAGGCATTTGTTCACGATGCTCTGCAACATTAATACCTTCATTGTTGGAATTCCAGGTTTTATTTCTGCTCTACACCTATTGGGAAATTGCACAATTGGAGTTTCCATTTGGAGAAAATCAACAGATGAGATAGTTCAAAGAATTTCCAGCTATGTCAGTTTTGTGGCTAGCTCTTTATGTATGGAGATTTTTATGATTTTTTAAAAAAAATCTCTGCACTGCTTTGATTGAAAACCTCTTTGTTTTGAAATCAAATTCCTAAACAAATGTTTACATTTCCTGATATATTTGTAACTTATGTTATGAATCTTATTTAATATTGTATGCATGTCAGTTGTTCATAGATAGAAAAGGGAAATGGAACAAACCCCAGGAACCATTTGTCAGTGAATTTTAGCTCAGTATTAAGGAAACAGACTAGAATCAAATTTAAAAGTGATAGAAACATAGATAGATGGAAAAAAAATAAAAAATAGCATGATTTCCAATAGGCTGTTTGGTTAATCTATGGGAATGGTATTCTTTGAAGAACTAACAGAAGCAGAAGACAAATGCACTGGATGTCTTGTTCTTGGAGTTTCAGAAGGCTTTTTGATAAAATACACTTCATAAACTCATGACAAATGCTGAAACGTGGGAATGGGACAATTAAATGCATTCACAGCATATTAACTAACAGTAGAAAGCTGTGGATAGATACAAATTAAAACTTTCAGATTGGAGGGTAACTGTTTAGAAATAACTTGCCCATTTAAGACTGATGAGGCATATTTTTCTTTGTGGATTGTGAGTTTTTGGAATTCACTTCCTCAAAGGGTGGTGGAAGCAGAGATTCTGAATACTTCTGAAAGAAAGATAGATGCTTGATAAGAAAGAAGGCAAAAGGTTACTGTAGGTAGATGGGAATATGGTGTTGAGATTCTTATAAGATCATCCATGGTCTTATTAAATGGTAGAACACACTTGAAGAGCTGAGTGCCCTACTGCTTCTAACTCGTATGTTCTTATGGGACATAGTATTGTACAAGGGCAGTTTTTTTTTACAATTTTTGTAAGTTAATACAGACATAGGGACAATTATCAAAATCAGGGGTTTATGCTAAACTGTAAGGGGTAGAGTGCAGTGAAGAAAAATAGTGCTTTATAGAACACAACATCTTAAAATTTACAGGGCAGATAAACTTCAGCGTAGAAAATATAGTTGGGGAAATGGAAACCTCATCTATTTACACCTTGGGAAATAGTTTAGGAATGCAAGTGAATAAATCATTGTGGTCAGCGTAGCAGGTGGGAAAACCAATTAAAAATGCTAATGAGGAAGTAAGATTTATTTCCAGGGATGGGGAATTCAGAAGTAGGGTAATTATGCCAAATCTGTGTAAGAATCTGGTCAGGCTGCATAAGGACTACAGTGTATAGTTCTGGTTTCTGTAAACCAAAAAGGATGCAGAAACACTAGAGAAAGTGCACAAATATTTTACAAAGATGAAAGCAGAACAGAGATGATTGTGGAGACATACAGCATGGAAACAGGACCTTCAGCCCAACTCCTCCATGCCAACTGTGTTGCCTAGTGAGCTAGTCCTATCTGCCTGCGTTTGGCCCATAGCCCTCTAAACCTTTCCTATCTGTTAGAAAATATTAAACAGATTTTTGCTTAGATGGGGATAACAAAAGTCTATTTAAAATTATGGAGGAATCAAAAACTGAGCTCACTGGTTTCAGTTTGCTCCAGACAAGAGTCAAATTCTGGTCAGACATGTACAATAAATGGCAGGGACCTTAGGACTGTTGATGTACTGAAAGACCTTGGAGTGCAAGTCCATAGCTCACTGAAGGTGGCAACACAGGCGGATGGGGATGTCCTGTTGCAGCTGTACAAAATGTGGATCAGGCTGTATCTGGAGTATTGTGTACAACTCTGGTTGCCACATGATAGCAAGGATGTGGTAGCAGTGGAGAGGGTGCAGAAGAGACTCACAAGGATGTTGCTGGAATGGGGGCTTGTAGTTATAAGGAGAAATTGGATAGGCGGGGTTTATTCTCACTGGAATGCAGGAGGCTGGGGGATGACTTTACAGAGGTTTATACAATTATGAGTAGGATAGACAACCTTTTTTTCCCAGGGTAAGAACAATAAGTAGCAGGAGTAGACCATCTGGCCCGTCAAGCCTGCTCCGCCATTCAATAATATCATGGCTGATCCGGCCGTGGACTCGGATCCACCTACCTGCCCTTACCCCATAATCTTTAATTCCCTTACTGTGCAAAAATCTATCTAACTGTGTCTTAAATATATTTAATGAGGTAGCCTCCACTGCTTCCCTGGGCAGAGAATTTTACAGATTCACTACTCTCTGGGGAAAAGCAGTTCCTCGTCATCTGCGTCCTAAATCGACTCCCCTGAATCTTGAGGCTATGTCCCCTAGCTCTAGTCTCGCCTACCAGTGGAAACAACTTTCCTGCCTCTGTCTTATTTATCCCGTTCATAATTTTATATGTTTCTATAAGATCCCCTCTCATTCTTCTGTTTAGAACTAGCAGCCATAGGTTTAAGGTGAGAGGGGAGAAATTTAAAGGAGATCTGAGGGGTAAAATTTTCACACACAGGTGGGGTTATCTGGAAACAAGCTGCCAGAGGAGGTGGTAAAGGCAGATACAATTACAACATTTAAGAGGCATTTGGGCAGGTACATGGATAGGAAAGGCAAGGAAGGATATGGGCCTATTGCAAATGGGATTGGCATAGATAGGCATCATGGTCGGTATGGATGAGGTGGGCCGAAAGGGCCCATTTCTGTGCTATATGATTCTACGAATTTGTAACCTCAGATTACAATAATCAGTGTGAAAAACATTCCACTTATATGCACATGCTCCTCTCTGCATCAACGGTGCTGAGGTCAAGAGGGTTGAGAGCTTCAAGTTACTAGGAGTGAACATCACCAATAGCCCGTCCTGGTCTAAACACGTAGACGCCACGGCCAAGAAAGCTCACCAGCGCCTCTACTTCCTCAGGAGGCTAAAGAAATTTGGCATGTCTCCTTAAACACTCACCAACTTTTATCGATGCACCATAGAAAGCATCCTATCTGGATGCATCATGGCTTGGTATGGCAACTGCTCTGCCCAGGACCTCAAACTGCAGAGAGTTGTGGACACAGTTCAGCACATCACAGAAACAAGCCTTTACTCCATGGGCTTTGTCCATACTTCTCGCTGCCTCGGTAAAGCAGCCAGCATAATCCCACCCACCCTGGACATTCTCTCTTCTTCCTTCTATCAGGCAGAATTTACAAAAGCCTGAAAGCACGTACCACCAGGCTCAAAGACAGCTTTTATCCCTCTGTTAAAAGACTATTGAATGGTTCCCTTCTATGATAAAATGGATTCTTGACCTCACAATCTGCCTCATTATGACCTTGCACTTTATTGTCTACCTGCACAGTGCTTTGTCTGTAACTGTGACACTTTATTCTGCGTTCTGTATTTTACCTTGTACTACCTCAATGAAATGAATCTGTATGAACGGTATGCAAGACACGTTTTTCAGTGTACCTCAGTACAAGTGACAATATATTCCAATTCCAGAACCACAATATAATGGTCTGCACTAAATGTGGGTGTAATCCATCTTGTTACTCCAGGATTGATCATATCATCAATCAGTGCAGACCATTGTATTTACCAATAGACCAGAGGGAAATAATGAGAATTTTCTAAACTCTGTTTAGAAAGCGGAATTTGCTACCATAAATTGTTTAAGGCAAATTGTGTAGTTGCTTTTAAAGGAAAACTAAATGATTGAAAAGAGATTAGTCAGTACTATTGGAAAATCTGAAATGAGATTGAGAATGGAAGGTTGGGTGGGGGTTGGTGAGAAAACTAGTATGGATTCTAAACCCCAATGCATACTAGTTGGTGCAAATGGTCTTTTATGCTGCCTGTAATTCTATAAAGTTGACATATTCTGTGAATCTTGTTCAATTCCACATGCAGTGCTCTTTCTCTTAGCTGTTGCTGATTATTTTGCACATTGTACCTTTTGCGTGTAATTTTTTGTTTTTAATCCTTTTGCAATTTTTCACAAGAAGGCTCTATTTGTGGCTTTTCACAATACTAATCTAATCCTTGATGAGACCCAGTAGAATTCCAGCCTGTTTGCTTGATCCATTCATTTTTACGCAGTAATTGAGTGCCCACAAAATGAAACTAATTTGGCATGCAAACTACTTGACTCCCAATCATGTCTGAGTTGCTTACCCCTTCTCAATGTTAAGGTAATGTAAAGACAAAAATCCGTTGCTGCAAAAAACCAAGTCAGACCTCAGCATTCCAGTGCCAAGAGTAACAGGATGGATCACGCCCACATTCAGTGCAGACCATTATGTGTGTGTTTGGAATGTATTTCTTACATCATTGTAATCTGAGGTTACAAACTGAAGGCATCATTGAGCTCAGCTAACATTAAAGGTCAAACTTGTTCAAGGTGCATCCTGGGCTCAGCTTTACACCAGAGCTTGCATGGCCTTGAGCAGCAAGCTGAATGTGATGTAATTGCAAATTGTACTGAGTGCATGCTAATATGGGTATATATCCACGCTGGAATTGGGTTAGGGTCAGAGCAAGAGCGTGTTCATAAACACACGTGGCCTGACTTTAATTGATACAAAAAACAAGCAACCAATCACCAGATATTGTTACAGGGTTTCTGATGAATAATTGATTTAATAGAGTAGTTTCAGTTTTGGGCCACGAAGTCTATGTCCATTCCTTTCATCTATCCAAGAGCATTTTCCTTGGTGTATTCTTAATAACCCTAATTGCCATGTGCTGACTAGAAGCCATTGAGTGCCACCCTGAAACCCATTAAGGTTTTGTGTTCTACCACCTGCGCTGATGATCTTTGGAAGATACTTTATTTGCTGATAGTACATTAGAGAGGGAACATATTTCTGATTTTAAAAAAATCCTTCTACATTTGTAGGTCTCCAAAACAGATGAAATACATTCAGCAGCTTGCCTGCAAGTGTTTTTACTACAGTGTTTGAAGGGAGAATAACAAAGCTGCTGCTTGTTTGATGAATTTAAATTATTTGGTTTGAGACCTTGAAATCCCAATATGCCAAGTTAACATGCCAAATAAGAGGAGGGAAATACGGATTAGGAATTGCATATTGTAATATTGGTAATGAAAGTTGGTGGGTATGGAAATTTGAAATGAGCCCCTGAAGTTGGGAAAAATATTGTAGCAGGATTAACTACACAGATGAGATCAAATAACTCTTCTGCTTTCCCGCACTCTCACTTACCCCTGCACATTCTTGCTTGCCTACCTGCCTGCCCTTACTTCCGCTCATTTGTGCACTCCCTCTGCTGCTTGCAGCCATTTGTATGTGCGCACATACACACACACATATAGCAAGATATGTTCCTTGGACAGTGAACTCTCTTTTAAAAAAAAAGCACCTTAAGTAGTAGTGTGTGAATATTGATCTGATTCTAGGTTCAGCAGTGGCCTTGTATTGCAGTTTATATGCATTTTTTTGTGCCAGTGTAGCCAATCATTACAACTATATCAAGGGTGTGTCATGGGAGAAAGATGATGAAGTGTGCTTTGTGCAACTGCTTACATGTCCACGTCATTTCATGTACATATTTGTGTGACTGGAAGGCTTGATTCAAATATCCATTCTATGTTTCATTGGTATTGGAGGGAACCCCATATTAAAGGAAAATTAAATGTGACCTCAGTACTCTTACCAAAATGTCGCATTAAAATCTAGCTATTTGGGCAAAGGTTCCTTTAACTCAATAGAAGTCAAGCATCCAGAGATAATTTCGCTTAGCGGCGGAAATAGACTGGAGTCAGGATACATACTGTAGCTACACTTCATTTCAATGAAGTCTGATATTTGAAATGGTGTATCATTTCTAGTGTATGTGCACAAGTACATATAGGCATAGGTGTGAAATTGAATGTCAATCATCATGACATATCTCTGATCTGATTCTGCTTTATATCCTTTAAACCATTTGGATAATGAAACACATTTAATATGCACAATTGACATAGCACCAGTTGCTGTTTGCAGAAAAGATTTCTAAATATCTACCACCTCCTATGTGTAAGTGTTTCCTAACTTCGTTAATGTTAGGTCAGGATCCATTTTTACACTGTGTTCTCAAATCCAACATTTATGCTCCCCTCTTCCCCCAAACTAGAGGAAATAGTTGCAACTACCTTTTTAGTGCCCTCTAATAATTTCAGTCAACTTGGCAACTAAATCTATAAATAGCAGAAAGTACAACCTTAGTTTATCCTCTCCTTGTAATTTAACCCTCAGAATCCTGACTTCATTCTAGTAAATCCATGTTGTGCTTCCTCCTAGACAATATCTCCTTTCTAATATGTGAGTGTGAGAAATACCAATAGATCATTCTACCTCTTGTGCCTGTTTTGCCACACTTTTGCACCATGCATATCCATTGATTCCCTTAACACCTAAAAAAAATCTATCGATTCTGCCATGAATATACTCAGTGACAGAGCCTCTTCAGCCCTCTAGGGTTGGAAACTTCAAAGACTCACCAACCTCTGGGTGAAGAAATTTCTTCTCATCACTCCCCTGAATGGCTGACCTCTGGTTCTTGACATTCCAGCCAGGAGAAACATTAACTCATTATCTACCCCGCTGAGCCCCTTAAGAGCCCAGAACTGATCTCAGTATTCAAGGTGAGATCCAACCAGGGCTTTCCACAGCTGCAGCATAACTTCTGTTTCTTCATAGTTCATATAAAGGCCAGTATTCCATTTGTCTTTTTCTGCTTGTCCATGAGATTCATATGACCTCTATATGTGGTCATATTGGACCTGCTCTAGTTTATCACCACAGAAGTATTCTCGTCTTCTCAGTCCAACTTGGATGACTTCACGCTTTGCTCATGTTGAAACCTGGTGCCAAAATGTTGCCACCCACTATTGTATTAATATTTTTTGTAATTTAATGCTTTTCATCTGCAGTGTTTACAATATGTTTTTGTGTTATCCTCTGACTTGGAAATGTTGCTTTCTATCTCAGTCACCTTTTAATACAACGAGTTGTTACCTCAACACTTGTCATGGGCCCACTAGTCATGGCTTGCAGATCTGAGCATTTGTTCATCCTTACCCTGTCTTCTGCTCAGCCAATTTCATGTTGAGATCCGTAAGTTTTCTCCAAACCCAACAGCCTTTTGAGGGTTTTGATCAAATGATTTCTGGAAGTCCATACAGATAATGTCTGTAGATATTCCCCTGTCCATTACCTCTTCCATTTCATCAGGCATAGCCTTCCTATTTTATAATACATTCTTGCTCTATCTGATTATCTGAAGATTTCTAAAAATCTTTCATCACTTTGTCCTCAATTATAGACAAGTAATTTCTTGACAACCTATTAGGCTAAGTAATTCTCTGCTCCTCCATCCCCATCCCACCTTTGTTGAATACTGGAGTTGCATGAACAGATCATGAGAACTTTGGAAAATTATAGGGAGGGCATCTGTAGTGTCCCATGTGCGTTCTTTAAAACCTGAGATGGAACCTATCTGATCTTGGGGACCTTGCTCGTCATTTCACCATTGCTTTCAAAACTTTACTTGTGGTGCATATTCCTAAAATAGTAGATTTTTGGCATGTCCAGAATGTTCTCTTCCACTGTAAGTATTTACTTGTTCAAGTATTGAAGCTTATTACTCTTTATGTACAGTATCACCATAATTTGTTTTTAGGGTGTCCATATTAGGGTGTCTAATATGATTTTTTGGGGGGTAATGTCTTTTTGATTTTCCTTGCAACTCTTTACTATACCATTTGTCACTTTTTCCTCTTTGAATCTTTCTCATTTGCCTGTATCTGTGCCTTTCCGTCTGCTTTTAGTTTTATGTGGTCTCTTTTAATTGTGCATGGATGTGCTTTAGGGTATAAACTGGTTCTGCATTACAGAAAACTTTTATGAATAGTACTGACTGCTCCACAGGAGTTATTATACCCAATAGCATATTTACCAAGTTTATCATGAACAATATCTGTATCACGATACAAGTACAGCCTTCTGAAATCTAGAATTGTGGTCCCTGATTCACATTTCTCCTATTTGGATGGCTATATTTAACTTGGATTAATTTGAGGTAGTTTCATTTCTAGAAACATTATAGAAATATGTAAAAGTGCACACCATTGTTACAGCCTCAATGCCTGCACAAAAATGAAAGACTGAAACTGTAAATGCAAGCCCAGTAATTCCATGGTAGTTCCTTGGAACCAGCATTTATTTTGATGGGATTTAGAAAACTCTGGTCAAAATATCTTTAAGGGTCAATTACATTCATTACAAATTTATGACCTCGTCTTCAACTACATTTGAGATGCTGCCCAAACGAGTCATAGTGTCCTACTATAGTAATGCAGCATGGAAACAGGCCCTTTGGCCCAACTTGTCCATGCTGACCAAGATGCCCATCCAAGCTGCCAGCATTTGGCCTGTATCCCTCTAAGCCTTTCCTATCCAGGTACCTGTCCAAATGTCTTTTAAACATTAATATTGTACCTGCCTCAACCACTTCCCCTGGCTGCTCATTCCATCCTTTGTGTAAAAAAAAAAGTTGCCCCTCAGGTCCCTTTTAAGTCTTTCCCCTCTTACCTTAAACCTATGCCGTCTAGTTTTTTGTTCCCTTTCCCTGGGGAAAATTACTGTGTGCATTGAAACTGGACCTTCAGCCATCGAGTCCTTTGTGTAATGTCCATAACATTTCTTTTGTAAAGATGTACATTAGAAAACTACTATTCAGCATAGTAATGAATAATGTAGGCTACATTTTCTTCTCTTCATGCATTCTAGACATTGTAATTTGCAGTCTTTCGGTGTAAATGACCATTATTCACATGTGAGTAATGATAGGAAGTCATACCAAGACATCCTTGTCTAATTTGTCTATCCAGAGGGCGAATGCTGTATTTAATCAGGTCAGGTTTCTCTCCCTTCTCGGTGACGGTAGTGCACTCCTGCACAACATACATCAACCTTACCATACAACAAATTTCAGGAAATAATCTGGCTTTTGTCATCCACGTGTCTAGGCTCAGTGAGGTTGATACATTTACTATCCTGGGAGCATTTCTGCAGGGAATCCACCTGATTGCCAGCAGTTCGTCCTTTATAATCCTTCTAAGGACAGCATGACATGGCTGTCACTAATCCCATTTGCTGTGATCTGGCTTCATTGCCTGCTCTTTCTGATAGTGTTTCAGATGTGTGTTTCGCAGGATTTTTGGCATTTATATACTATTTATAGTAGTCTATATGTAAAAATCCCAATACTTGAGTTTTGCTTGTTTGGGAGACAAATTGTTACTGTAGTTCAATGATGGAATACTTTTTGAGGACGTGGGTTTACTTTTCTTTAACTGACTGAGAACACTTGAAGATATGCAACTGTGGGAGGTGATTCAGTGTAATTGAGAGACAAGAATGGGCTGGACTTGCTATTATCTCAGTCCTCCAATAACTCGGTGTTGTAAATATTCATAGAATAATTGACTACAAGTATAGTGACAACATAGAACACTGGGGCTTAGTATGTTTGCTCACTGAATAACTGAACTATTTGAATTGGGTTTCTCCGAGATTTAAATCTAAATTCAAGATTCAACTAATTCTGATTTTTGCATGCTACACAAATTGGCCCTTGTCCTTCAGTTAGGAAAGAGCAAACCAATTTTGTTCTTAAGTACAGCCCAGCTACTTCTGGAAGTGCACTGAATTGTGTGAATGTTGCTTCAGGTGCAGAAAGGTACTTGATGGTTGGCACAGAGTCAGATGGCCAAAGGGCCTGATTTTGTGCTGAGTGACCCCATAACAGCATTTGTCTCTACTGCAGTGCCCTCTTTGACATTAGTGTCTTTACAAACATCTTGTCTCTTGGTCAAAATACCCAAGGATCCCAGAAACTCTTCAAGGATTTGTTGTCTTCATGATGGGTAAAAATTGTTTTAAGTCTTGAGTGGTGTAAAATGGACACTGGAGGGCAGCAGAGCTTTACTGGTTGAAACTGTCCTGTTATCCTGAACTGCCAATGCTTTAGTGGTAATTCTAGGGGGCATATAGGGCACAATTTTTCTTGATCACATTCATTTCTGCCTGTATTGATATAGCCTCTAATCTGGTTGAGAACTGATACATACATTTCAACATATCTGATAAATTGTTTTGCACTTCACTCTGTTGGATTTTAGTCAATGCATAATCTTTCCCATTATTTTTTCATCTTGATTTTTGGCTCTGAGCACTTCCTCCCAGGCATAACTGATCACCTGGGAATAAAACAAAAACTAATTTATACCAGTCGGCCTCACTCTGGAGTGCAGCTCTGTGGTCTGGACAAATTTGGGATAACCTCGTTAATGAATCATGTGTTGTACTGTGTAATACAGAATAAAGAAGCTGCAAAGAAATGTTTTCACTTTCGGAAACAATTTTAAATAACATAATTTTATTTTACTGATCACATTATTCAATAACATAAGGCAGAAATTATCATGGCAATATACCAGCCAAGTTAACTTAGTTAAACAGTTATATTTTTCCAAACCACGCCTCTTGACAAGAGACCTGATTGCTTGCCAACTTACCTTCCTTACAGCAGTGCCCTGCCTGGTTTTGACCAGCTGGTTCTAGTTAGAATCGGGTTGTATGACTTGGTCGTTAGTGTAATTTTTTTTGATGATTCTTGGCTTTGATTTTTTTTAGAATTTTCCAATGCCTCTTCCTGTTCTAATACATCAAGCTGCATAGCCAAAATCCAGCAGAAATTGTGTAGTATCACAGCCTTCATTGTCTAAACATCAGACTCCATTCATTCAGTCTTTATAAAAATCCAAACAATCCCAAGCAATTTTCTTAATTTGTTTATTTTTCTGCATCCCCTATTCTCTATTCTAAATAAAATCTGTTTTTATGATTACTTTCTTTTCTAACTTTACCATTCCTCTCATTTTGAAAACCTAGGTTTCAAACAGAGTTCTTACCTGGCATCACTATCATCTTTCTGCATTCACGACAAATCTAGTGGGACTTTCCCTACTGCTGATGACAGCTACAACATTTCAGCACTGAAGGTTCTCAAGCTCACTTTAGGTGGCCATGGTTTTCACTCCCCAGCATTAATATGGCTCCAGCTGTATTCCATCTGTTATTCTTTGATAGTGGTGTTTCAAACTATCTTTGCGAACACAATGTCTTTTGCGTGGAAGGATATCATGACTTTTTGTTCTCACCCCTGCCCCAGCAGAAATTAGTGGGGGCAGAGGATTGGTTCTGTTGCATTTCTTTTTCCTCTAAGTTTGACACAGACCATAAATGACCTGATAGAACAATGGGGCTTTAGTTCTCCCTTTGGAATTTCATAATTACAGCGCATAATTATGAAACACAAGCCTAAAGTATAAAGTTCTTATAGTGAGAAATTCTCTCAGGGAATGGTATTCAGCCTTGGCTGAAAATAGATCCAAGCAAAACTGTAGAAATCCTATATAGTACATTCTGTGCTGTTACAGACAGTAGAGTCCCAGATGTCAGCTTCAAAGATTTGTTAAGTATACTTCTAAACTCTAGCTGTGTTATGAAGTTTCATTCTAAAAGAGATGTCTGATTACATCAGAACATTGCAGATACACAATAATTTTTTTATTTGCAAGTTTTATTAGATCTGTTCTAAACAAAAATCATCTAAAACATGAGAAAAATAGCACTTCTGAGTTGCAACCTTAATGAATAAAATATGCCCTACTTGAAGAACTATATTGAAAATAGACCATATTGTGGGAATACCACTGCTAAAATAGTTCTCAGCAGATGCTGACCAAATTAAAATGTACAGCTGCTCCTTTCATCATTATAGTTATATTCCAGAGAGTTTAAAAGCCAGCCAAATCTTTTATTCCATGATATTTTCCTTTTTTGGGTGGTTCTCCTTTAAAACAATGTAGTTCAAGCACCCATGGGTTTGTTAAGTAGAAGTTAGATGCAAGTTAAGAGTCAATTTATCTTTACTGCAGTTACAAAAGGATGGTTTTGTACACAGGTAACAGTATGCAAAACCATTCTTCTGTAGCTGTAGTATCAAGTGTCAAATTTCTGTTGAAATTTGGACCTGCCAGAATCTGAATATTAGCATTTTCCATATCCGTCGCAACAAGGGCCAATAAGACTGTTCTTTCTGTTAGAAAGAAAACAGTGACATTCATATATTATCTTTCACTACCTTGGGGAGATCCATTGTACTTTAGAGACAGTGTAGTATAGTATAGTCACTAATGGATGTAGGAGTTTGTGTAAAGCAAGATTCCATAAACGTTAGTAAGATGAATGATCAGATAATGTGATTTTAAAGCATTTGTAAAACAGTTTAAAAGTATGCAGAATACATAATTTTATAAATGAAAGCAGTGTAAAATTTAAGAAATTATACTAAGTCATTTTCAAAGACATGGTCTAAGATAATTGGTGAAGGGACCTGTGATGAAAGTGTTTTTTCAGGCTTTGAACTATTACAGGAATGCACTGTCTGAAAGTGTTGTGGATATAAAATAGCAACTTTGAAAGGGAATTGCAGGGCTTTGGTGAAATAGCAAGAGATTCAGACTAATTGGGTAACTATATCTCAGAACCAGCATGGGTTTTAAAGTCTAAGTGAATACCTGTACATTATCATTTTGTAATCTACTTTTAGTTAATGGTTGAAAGTTTTTTTTGTATTTATTCATGGGTTGTGGGCAGTGATGTTTTTAAAGCCCCTTTCTAATTGCTGGTGCTTCCTTGAACCTTCCTAATCGACGTAGTAAAGGTTACTTCCACGGTGCAATTAGGTAGAGAGTTCCTGGTAATTGAGCTAGTGATAATGAAGATATTTTCAGTTCTGTTTAGTGCTTTGCTTTGAATAAAGCTCACAGAGCTCCCATGTGTCAGCCAGCTTTGTCCTTAGAGTTCATGTGTTTGCGATGTGCTGTGGAATGTTGATATTGGGGAAAGGAGAAATAAACTATTCAAATTTTGCCATTGCATTTTTTATGTCCACTTTGGAGAGCCCAGCAGGATTTGGTCTAACATCTCATCACACCTCCCACAATGTGATAGCACAAGTCTTAAGAATGTGGTTTGAACCCACAATCTTCTGCATCATGCTGGCAGGCTCCCAACAGAGCTACGGCTGATATAGGAAAGTTTTGTAACTTTTAAGTCTAAGTTATTAGAAAGAAGAGCTTCACTTTCCTGGTGGGACAAAGTTAACCCCATCTTATAATTTAATTAATAGTCGTAGGATTTGCTGCTTCAGCCTCCTTCCAACCAAAAAGAACCTGCAAATGCTGGAAATCTAAATTAGAAAATGTTGGAAACATTCAGGAGGTCAGCTGCATGTGTGGGAAGAGAAATGGTTAACATTTCAGGTTGAAGATCCTTCATCAGAACTCTATCATTTAACACTCACTCTATTCTTTCTTCCCTGTATCTGTCAAACCCTTACAGTTCTGAACATCCCAGCTGTCCGACTCAATGCATTGAGTGACATCAGAATTAAAGTATTTGGAATCTCCAAGCATTTTTTCTTGTTGGGCCTCTTATGCAAATGGTCTGGGTCCAAAAGGCTATCATTAAAGAATTTAATGTTCCATTTTCTGAGTCTGCCAGTACTTACAGATCGTATTCTGATTTGGTCTTTGCTACTAGAGCAGCAACAGCCCTTGCCAAACATTCAGTCCTATAAAATTGGCAAATAAAAAATAAAACTTAATTAACTTAGGTTTGTGGGTCACATTTGGGCATTCAAAATTATTCTTTTTCCATTTGTTTTCTACTTTCACCTCAATACAGTTCATGTGTTATTACCCTTTGTTATTTTACTGCTTATTTGTTTGACATCCATATCAAAAATAATAAGCAATTAATCAAATGGGGAAAACCATTTGAAATACTATTTAAGAAAGACAATGTTCCAGTTCATACTATGTCCCAATGCCAGAAGGGTTTCTTTAATCAGCATTCAGTTTTTGACAAAAAAAAATCAGGGTTGTATTGTGTTCAAGATATATCATGGTTTAGGTTTATTTTACAATGTGCAAATTATAATTTTTATTTTAGTGGCCCATTTCCAAATCATTTGAAATAATTTCCTACACTGGCAAGTGGCACAAATAAGTCCAGCTCCAGTGGGTACCTAGAGACTTGTGGATTTTTCTTATTGACTTCTAATTTTTTTTTGCCAACTTAGGCATCTACTTTTAATGGGATGGTTTCTTCAGCCTGTGCTTGGCTGTATGAACAAGGTTTCATAATAGTTGGGTAGGGGAAGCAGAGCACCACTTTTAAGGCACTCTCCTTGAAGTGAGATTGAAAAGTTTCAATAAATGCCCAAAGAACCAAATGGAAAGCAGGTGGGGATCAGGCTATCAGAACCTTCCTTAAAGTGACTCCTGTAGTCGTATGGGGTGTTATCCCATTTTTCTGAAGAAAGACGAGATTCCCTTAATGGTAATAGCAGAATTTCACAATAACACACATTGAGAAAAGGACACAGATTGCCAAGTTACAGAGAACCAGAATGGAATGAAAGTGGCCATTTGTTCCAGCAGACCTACTTCCTGCACAGATCACATCCAACCTGTCATTACAAACCCCAGCTGAGGGGAGAACAGAGGGCAAGTTCTGTAGAATTTCTCTCATCCCCTTGCACCAGTCCATTCCCGTCAAAAATTATATTCAGCAAAACTGCATAATATCTAAAAGGTTTTGCATGCTCCAACACTTACTTATTGGTTGACTACTTTTGTCTTTCTGTTATTCCATGAAAACAATTATGTAGTATTTAAGATATTTATAATTTAAGGTATTTATAATTTATAAATTTTCTTTAAAAGTTAGCATTGGTATTAACGGGCTTTTTTTGTGATTTCCCCCCCCCCCCCCCCACCCCGCATATCCCAAAGCACTGTGGATCAGCAAGACATATAAAAATCAGTTCTTAATTTCATTTGGTGTTATGCTTTGTCTAAACTAGTTACACCAGCACCTACCTTTGCCTCATTGCAAACTTCATACTTGGCTTTGTACTTCATTATCTAAATCATTTATAGAGATGAAAAGTTGCAACCATATCTCATCCTCACAAGGCACCTTTGTTTACGTTCATGTATTTGGAATAGACTACCAGTTTCATCCTTGCTAGGTCCACAATTTGCCTGTTTCATCAGTGAAAGGAAAGTTATATTTTTGTTCATCTTTGTGACTGGTCAACAACATGTCACTATTGATAATCTTTTCCCAATTTTCCAATTGGAAAGGAGTTTTTTTTTCCTGAGGTATGATACTATCACTATGAAGATATTTGTTATGTCCTATTGCTTGATGTGCCTTAAGCTGGTTTTGGGCCATCTTTCAAATAACTACTTCCATACATTCCAAAATACGTGGCCATATCGCCTGTGATCTAAAATATGTAATCTTGCCACATTGATTAAACATTAAACTTGTCCACATTGAGAACCAGTCCACTTGTTCCTAAGTCTTTTCACTGCAAGGTTATTGGTGATACTTATGTTTAGAACAGTTCAACTTGGTTTTCATTAGCAAATTAAATGTTATAGGAATTATTCCCAATCATTTCATTTATGCAAACCATGAAGCAGAGAAGATCTCTGTGGAATTCAGTGGTTCACTGCTCCTGGCCCCAACTGGAGATTTTCCCATTTAGATATGAAAGATGTGTCTTTCACTACACTCTTTAAGTTCTTTCCACAAAGGATATATTTATGCTTTAAGACATTTTTACAGTTACTGCACCTAAGCGAAGAAGAGTGAGCACACATCTTGTGCATGATGGCTCTGTGTGTAAATGCACAACCAGGTCTAATGCTGAGATCACAGAGGTCAGGTTCCATCAATGACAGGAGGACTAAAACTTGGCCCAGGGTAAATTGGAGGAAAAACATTAACTAGTATTCTGTAGATTTTAAATCTTTTGTTTAAGTGATTTTGGCCTATGTCTTTAAATTCCCTAACACAGTGTCTAAAATGTACTAGACTTTGCATCTGAAATCCTTCCTTGTACACCGATGATTTCATAAAAAAAGTTGGACTTGAGGGGGGTGGGGGAGTAGAATGATTATCTGAAATTACCAAAGAAAAATCCTGGATGCTAGATGCTAGTATGCGAAATGCAACGGTTAGAAATGCTGATCTTCTGAATTTGCTGGGCTTACTGTTATCTGTGGAAGATTGTAATGTTCCCAGTCAGAAGATGAGATTGAACTTCACTCTGACTGCTTACTTATTTAGTCCCTATTTCTAAGTGTTCACTTTTCCTGCTTATTTTACATTTTGGCTGCTGCTTCCTTTGGTCTGGTCTAAGAAAGTCCTCATGTAATAAGAATAAATGGAGACTTCCACTGGGTCAACAGGGCTATATATAGTGCCATGTATTTAAAGAGAATTCAGTTACTGGTAGGGTGTTCACTTCTTTTGTATTTCTTAGACATAATTTTGTCTTTTGACAAGTTTTTTTCCTGCTAATCCAGTGGTGTAATGTATACCAAATGGAATTATGAAATGCATTCCCAAAACATTAGAGAAGACTAGGCTTTCCTAACTTGTCTTGGCAACCTCCAAAGCATCGTGTACATATGGCCTGGTATCTTTGACTTGCACTCTTCAGCTTTTATTGTCTGTTGTTGTTGTTATTAAAATGTGGCATTTTGCACTTTTCTCCATTAAATTTTATACGCCACATACCTGCCCACTCCTCCAACTTGCCTGTCTGATATGGTCATTATTCTCCATACTCTTTACTTCCAAGTTCCATGTCATCTGCACATTTTGAAGTTTTGTTGCATACATCCAAACCATTACTATATCAATATAAATGGCGGTCCTGTGGAACATCAGTGTTTCCTTTCATCCGGTATGAAAGACAACTTTGACTACGACTTTGTTTCTTACCCCGTGGCTAATTGGCCGATGTTGTATTCCTGCTGGCATTGCCTGTTATATTTAAGGGGATTTGGTTTTGTTGACAGGTGTATTGTGTGGCACTTTACCACTGGTATATAGATATAAAAATAGAAAAGGAATGGCTTCATTAACCCTTCTGCTTCCTAACCCAAAAACATGTTAGTTAAACACAGTTGACATGTAACAATATGATGTGGACTGTATTAATCATGCCTCCTCAACTGGCTATTAATTTCACCCATCTTATTGTTTCTGACAGCTCTGACTGGTCTGTAGTTGTGGGTTTTGAATGCTTTTGAATAAAGATATAACACTTTCAAATTTTCAACCCTTTGTCTTGTACCTATGTATTTTCCACTCTTCCTTCCCTCAGCAGCTTAGCATTCAGATCTGATGACGTGTCTGCTCTTAGTACAGCCAGTTTTTCTAGTACCTCTCTCTTTCAATTTTTACTATATCCAGTATCTCAATAATTTCTTCTCGCTGTGACTTTGGCAGCTGTATCTGTGGTAGAAAAAGCTGGCAAGTACTCATTTATTACCTCTTCCATGATCTTTACATCCATTCACAGGTCTGCTTTTTGATCCGTAACTGACCACCTCTCCCCTTACTTCTCATTTACTATTTATATGCATAGCAAAAAATATTAAATTCCTTTTTACATTAACTGCCAGTCTACTCTCTGTCAACCCTTTGTCCTTTTTATTTCCTTTTTCATTTTCACTTTGAACTTTCCATACTGGTTCTTGACTATTCATCAACCTGACATCTATCATATTTTCTATATCTCTTTCATTATCTAGAAAATGTTGTCTCTGGCTCCCCTACCTTTCCCCACTGTAGGAACTTGGCTGAAGTTTAACCAAACTATTTCTTCTTTAAAGGTCATCCATTCCTCATTCAGGTTTGCTTATCGATCTTTGATGTTATTTTACCCTAGCCAGATAAGTTTTCAGCACACTGAAAGCGGCTTTCACCAGTTAAGTATTCTTATCCTAGATTGCACTAACCTTTTTCCATAGTTAATCCAAACCTTATTATAGAAAAACCATGTTCCCTAAATGTTCCCATTCTGACATTTGTAATCCTTGAGTTACCTTACTTCCCAAAACCAGAGATTCAGAAAAGCTTCCTTTCTCATTGGGCTGGGAACATACTAATTAAGAAAGTTCTCCTGAACACTTCCAAAATTCTTTAACCTCTCTGCACTGTACAATATTATTACCCAGATCTACAGTGTCTCCAATGTCACCACCTCAAAATTTTTAACCCAAAATTTCTTTATCTTGAAGTTAAGGTCCAGGGTGTGAACCTGGGGGACAGAATGCTCTCATGTTTCAGTTTGTTTTGACAAGCTGAAGCATTCCTAGATGCTGTTATACAGCGGTCAACCTCTCCATGGATATGCCATTGCAGCTTTCACATTGTTGCCAGCAGCACTTCCTATTATCCGTGGTAATTCTGTGCCCCTAGCCCTTGCAAATAATGCTGTAGTGTACTACAGTACTCTACTTCTGCTGCCTCTCCCTTTTCCTATTTTTCTCTTTGTGCATGAGGATTTCTTGTCCAAGAATATTTAGTAGCCACACATAAAATGATGGAGGAACTCAGCAAGTCAGCATCTATGGAGGGAAGTGGACAGTCGACGTTTTGAATTGAGACCTTTCATCCAGACTGAACTTGTAGCCAGTTTTGTCGTTTTTTCTAAGAAAGTTTTCTGTTATCAGAACATTCCATTGTAGCTATTAGTGCCTGCACCTCATTTATTTGCATGCACTATAAAGTTATCTTAGACATTCTTTCTAAATCTGATTCTACCTAATGCCATACAATTTAATTTATTAATGCATCTTGTTTTTTCCTTTCTGATACTCCCCTCGCCCCCCTTTCCAAATTGGTTAAAACCTTGCCCATTGCATTTATTAAAGAATCTGTCCCAGGTCTTTTGAAATACTACCAGTCCGGCTTTTAGAGGCTATTTGAGGAGAAGCTGAAGAAGAAATTTCAAAAGCATCATTGAGGAAATGAGTACTGTTGGCTTGTTTTACAAGCGAGGGCTATTGTGAGAGAATGAGGAAAACTGGAAAATCAGTTGTGAGTTTAGTATCTGTTAGCTTTCTACGTACTAGTTTCATTTTAAACAAAATTGACCATTAGGAAAGTTGTATTTTAATTTCTTGTGCCTTGAGTGAGAGAGAGAGAGAAGGAAGAAGAGATGATGAACACCGTGTGTTGGATTCTTCTAGTACATACACATTTGCACACAAAATGAAATAATTTTATTGATACACTCATCACTGGTATATAGATATAAAAACAGAAAATGCTAGAAATACTCAGCAGGTCAGACAGCATCTATGGAGAGTGAGAAACAGTTTGTTTCAGATTGATGAAGACACGAGAGACTACGGATGCTGGAAATCTGGAAGAACACACAAAGGAGCTGGAGGAACTCAGCAGGTTAGGTAGTCAGCATCTATGGAGGGAAATGGACAGTCGATGTTCTGGTCCAAGACTCTTCTTCTGGACTGATGAAGGGCCTCAGCCTGAAATGTCGACTGTCGATTTCCCTATATCGATGCTGCATGACCCACTAAGTTCCTCCAGCTCCTTTGTGTGTTGCTTCAGGTTGATGATGTTTCTTTTGTTCCAGTATATTAACCTGGTTCTGAGTGCAAAAGAGATTCCTAAAGTAATGTAAATAACCAAGTGATCATGTTAATAAAAATAAAGGCAAAAGTAATACATTAACTTCCTGTAAAACCCGAATAAATTGCACAGCAGGTAATCCTTACCTTGCCTCATGGATGATTGTCCTGTTTTTTCCTTGCCCTGCAAGTTAAACATGAAAATTACACACTGAAAAGCTGCAGGTAACAGAAATCTCAAATAAAAACAGAAAATGCTGGAAATATTCAACAGGTCAGGAGAGAAAACTGGGTTTAATGTTTCAAGCTGAAGACCTACCATCAGAACGTGGAAAAGTTGAAAAACAAGTATGTTTTAAGTTGTTGATAAGGGGGAGGGGTGGAGCAAGAAAAGGAAATGGCTGTGTTAGGGTGGAGACCAACAGTGACTAAATGACACAACTAGGGTTGGTGCTGACTGAGGGAGGTTGGTGAAAGCTGGTTAATCACAGCTGATCGATCCAGAGGATGCGCAAATAGAGGGCGATGAATGAGATGGAGGAAAGAGAGAAATAAAAATCATTAGTACTGAGAGATACAGAGCATAGCAGTTGCTGGAAAATTGAAACAATAGAGAATGCTGGAAATAACCAGCAGGTCAGGCAGCATCTGTGGAGAGAGAATAATTGAGATAACACTGTAGATTGATGATCTTCCCCAGAATTTAATTAAAATAGAAAATGCTGGAGATAGCCAGCAGGTCGGGCAGCATCTGTGGAGAGAGAAAAATAACAGAGTTAATGTTTCAGATCAATGACCCTGCTTTTATGTTTTTCAGGTTTTCAGAATCTGCAATTTTTGCTTTTCATTGACATTAGAACTAAACAGTTCTGATGCATACTGGATATTATTTGCAATTGATGAATTCAATTTTGAGTCCTGAGGGCGGCAATGTGTCTGGATGGAAGATGAGATGGGGTTCCTTGAGTTTACATTGGGCTTCATTGGAAAAGCCCAAGACAGAGGTCAGACTGGGGTGGAGAATTAAAGTGACAGGGAACTGGAAGCTCAGGATCACCCTTGCAGATTGAACGGAGGTGCTCTGCAAAGCCATCACCCAATCTGTGTTTGGTTTCTCCATTGTAGAGGGACTGTGTCGTGAGCACCAAATGCAGTATACTAGATTGGAAAAGGTGCAAGTAAATTGTTGCTTCAACTGGAAGTAATGTTTGGATCCCCAGAAGCTAGGGAAGGAAGAGAAAAAAAGAGGTGATACCCTCTTGCAGTTGCAAGATGCCATGATAAGGGAAGTGGATAGTTAACCAAGTGGTTGTGGAGGGACTTGTCCATTTGGAACTCTGGGAGGGGAAGGAAAGATGTGTCTGGTGTTGGCATCTTGTTGAAGATGGTGGAAGTTACGAAGATGATCTGTTGAATATGGAAGCTGGGGGTGTGGATGGAATGCAAGGACAAGGAAAGCCCTATTCCAGCTGTGGATGGGAGAAGAGGTGGTGCAGGAAGTGGTTCAGATGCGGTTGAGAGCCCTGTCAACTGTAATGGAGAGGAAGCCATGGTTAAAGAAAAAGGAAGGCATCTCAGATGCACTGATGTGGGAAATCTCATCAAAACAAGTAGGACAGAGCCAAAGTAGACAGGAAGGAAGTGTGATCAAGATAGATGTGGAGTCTGCGTGTTTGTAATGGATATTAGTCACTAACCTATGCCTTGGGTCTAGAGGAAGGGAAGTATCAGAGGTATAAAATTTACCCCTTGGTGCACTATAAGTATGTAGTTTGTGTATGTGTATAACTAAAGCATTACTATCTTTTACTCCATTTCAACCAATTACATCATAAAAACATTATTTAATGGCACTTAGTTGCAGAAAATATCACTTATTAAAACGTCTCAACTTGCATTCAACACATTAAAAATAAATTCTTATTAATTTAGTATATCATCTGTTTTAAGAACAAAATGTGAAGCTTTAAAATTTATGCAGGCTCTTCACACAGAGAGGTCAATGAATCATTACCTTGGAACTGTTCCTCAGTTCTACAAAGCCTAGCTTGATTTCTTGTTCTCCTCAGAAGTCTTGCATCAGGGATAATTTCTTTAATTAAAGCCCACCCAAATCATTAAGCCATGTGTTTTTATTGGGAATTGTAGTAAGCTTAATCTTGGGGAAAGCATAGAACTGCTTTCAGCATGAGCCAAATATGAGGCAACATAGAGCCTTTCTAAGTAGCTTTGCGATCCCTGCACGCGACTGCCATCACCTCCCACTGCTGCACCATTGATGGTTGTTCTTCCAGTTGCCATGTCATTGTACAGAATTAACTCCATAAGTATCTATCCTGCAATGAACTTTCTTGCATTCTAAGTCCACCATTCCTATCCAATAAGTTTTTCTCTGCCAAAGGAGGGTTGTAGTGAAGTATGCTGTTAATTAAATGATCCATCTTTGCACTAGATTAGGAATAAAGATAATGAAAACATTTATATTGTGATTTGTGTCGTAACAACAACAGTTGTAGATGTTGGAAAGCGATTCACAACCTTGTAGCAATGAATCAGTTGTCTTCTGAATTAGAAGGCTCTAGGTTCAAGTCCATCCACAGGAATTTAATCAAGGCTGGTTCTCCAGTGCAGTACTGAGGGAGTGGTCTACTGTTTGGGGGTGCTGTCTTTCAGATGAGATGTTATTACCAAGGCTCCATCTGCTCTCAGGTGGATAGTAAAGGTTCTGTACTCAAAGAAGAGCAGATGAGATAATTCTGAACAGTGTTTATATCTCATTCAACTTCCCTAAAGTGTGGGGGTTGAGGCAGGAGAGCTTGCTATGTAATTGGGCTATAGAAGGTGATTAAATGTCAGTGCTCCAAATCTGCAGGAGTTGGAGCTTTGTACATACTGGAGCTTGGGTGACCAGGGAGCACGATGCTGGAAAGACCAAAGTTGGGTTGGAAGCCCTTGGTTTATTGGAATCAATGTACAAATGTGCAATTCATTGCAGGAATAAGGGAGGACAGCAATATTTTGCTCATTAGTTTGAGCATAAGCAAATGTCCTAGTGCTGAATTCCTGTTGTGAGTCGATCAGATAATGCTGTTGCCCTTATTGAGCTGGTGAAAGTATTAACTGATTCACAGTGCTTGAAAGGTACAGTAGAGTCACACAGAGGCAATGGTGAAATCAGAAAGGTAACGCAATATTTTGTCACTGAGGTCTGTGCCACGCTCACAGACTGGCTTGAATTTGACGAGATGAGCAGCTCAAACATGAAATGAGATTTGTGAAATATTTGTTCCCAAATCTGGTATGGAACTAACTGATTTTTCACCAGTGAACCATTCATTCATAGACCATTTTGGTCTATTTAAATGGACCAAATGGGCAGTCATTAACCCTTTTATTCCCAGTTATCTTTTACACCTGCATTACTTTCTTGTTGTTGCGTCTGCAACTTTAAGTAACTGTTGGATGAATGAGTTAGGACTTCTTTGCGGCACTCTGATTTCTAAGTGAATTTGGTGAATAGCTCTGTTACCTAGTTTTTGATGAGTTCAGTGAACTCAGTTGGATGTTTGTGGTGTGGTTATATGTTGGTGAAAGATGGGGTTATTTCCTGAGCCAGGTTACTGCGTCTTTGCATTGCTGTGGATTATCTACATTTCTATGAATTAGCTATCTACATTGCTGTGGATTAGTTATCTACATTGCTGAGAGGAAAGGGTAAAGTTGCTTACTCTGAGTAGGAACATAGGCTACTGCATGTTGTGCCTTAGTTGAATGCATTGTTTACGTAGCGGAGCTGTCCATTGCTGAGGTTAAAGTAGGTTGCTGAAGTACAAAGGATGAGTTATTTTGGGGTTTAATAAGTGACTTGGCAGGAATTGGTTAATTTCTAATCATATGGATTGATTGATGACTGAATTCAAAGTGCAATTTAATAAGATTATAGAGTAGTTTGCTTTGAATAATGCTTGTTTGTGTTTGTGCTCCCACTAGGACATGGTGCCGATGTGAAGTGTGTAGACTGGCATCCCACCAAGGGATTGGTTGTATCTGGAAGTAAAGACAGCCAACAGCCAATCAAATTCTGGGATCCTAAGACGGGACAGAGTCTTGCAACACTGTAAGTCATGATAGTTTCAATGTAAATAATGTTTACAATATTAGTTCTCTCTGGACCACTCAAACTGGTGGGATTAACTCAGCTAGAAGGCTAGCAGAGAAGAAGTATTTTCATTGAGAGGAATTTAAAGTTTCAATTTCTTGGAGTCTCAACCAGCAAAATTTGAGATCCAGACTAAGGTAAATACCAATTCATTTTAATGGATCCTGTATTGTTAAGCTCTGACCTGTTGTGGTCCAGAGACCAAAGTACTTTTTGTTGATTGGTTTTATTGGGTGGACCAGAGTTACTGAATTCTCAATTGAAAAGGAAAGTTTCAAATCAGTCATAATTTAGGTTCTGATCACTGTCGAAGCTCATTATAGTCACTAAGTATTTGTAATTTCTTCCCTGGGGAGCCGGTATAAAAAGTATTCCAAATTAGCAACATCCTATATTATTTTTAGCCTTTACTGTGGTATTGGTTGCTACAGGAACTGGGTGCAATATATGGTGCCTGTTGTACTGTCAGGTCCAGTGTTTGTTGCAAAAGGAGAGACCAGAGCTCTGGGAACTGTCAGCAAAGAATAGAGGAGTTGAGGCTTTGTAAGCGATGAAGTGTCTGAGAGAAGGCTTAACAGATTGCAGATTTTGTTAGATTCTACATAGGAATTAAATGCTGGGCATGAAAAAGGATGTATATCAAGGAATGCAGTGAATATGTAACTTGAATTGGAGGATCGTGGACAGATAGTACAATCCCTCGGATAGTAACAGGGAAGCCTGACACACTGTTATCTATACATGGGTGTAGATAAAGGGGCATGATGCCAGGAAAAGGCAGCTATCTGTGTTCAAGTGTAGGATTTTGTGGTGTATAAGTAGTTGTGCAGATAACTGCAGTACAGCGATAACAACTTCATAGACAGCAGAGATTAATTTTAAATAATCTTGCAGTTTTGAGCACTCAGTTTAAAGGGCATCTGACACCAGAGATTCCCTAGGATGGTAACCTTATAAGGAGAGGGTTGAGATGCTGGACCAGTAAAACATTTAAAAAAAAGAGGGAGGAGATTTAATTGTAGATTTTGTTTACATTTTAGAATTCCATAGAGTAAGTGGGGAAATTTTGTTTTCTCTTGTGGTTGCGAACCACAACTTAAAAACATAACACAGTGAGAAAAGATATTAGACAGAATTTCTTTTCATTGAAGTGTGGAATGCTTTTATTCACAGTGCAATTTTTGGTTGGAGCAAAGATAATTATATCCAACAATTAGACACTTCTTAGAAGCTAGAGTAATTGCAAGGGTTATTGGATAAAAGCAGGACAGTGAGATTATTTTAGTATTGCTCCTTTAAAGAATGGAGTGACTTCCCTAGGTGCTATAAACCTTTAGCTCTACCGTATGGAAGAAGATTGCTGCATTGTTAGAAAAACTAAAATGGTTCACTAAAAGTCTCCAGGGAAGAAATTCTAACATCTTTACCCAGTCCAACCCCATAAATATAGTTGATTCCTAACTGCCACCTTAGGAATGGACAAAGGCCAGCCTTACCAATGATGTCCACATCCCGTAAATGGAAAAAAAATGTTGATATTTATAACAGTGAATCGTTTGAAATAATGTTTAAATTCACTGTGCTTTGCAGTGCTAGATCTCTGTTGGTGTTTCAGTAGTTCATACTTCATTGATTGTGACATTTCTTCCCAGTCATGCTCACAAGAACACAGTGATGGAAGTTAAATGGAATCAGAATGGGAACTGGCTTCTCACAGCATCGCGTGACCACCTCTGTAAAATGTTCGACATTCGTAACTTGAAGGAGGAGCTACAAGTCTTCAGAGGACACAAAAAGGAGGCTACAGGTCAGTAATCATTGCCTTTACCAAAATCTCTGGACATTTGGAGCACAGACTTCTCCTGCAGTCAGGCAAAATCCTAAATTTTCATCGTCTAGAATTCAAGGAGGCAACAAATTTATTGAAATGCAGTCAGGTCCAGATCCAAGTGATTCAGAACTAAGTCATGTGGCACCAGTGTTGAGAATAATCGTGCTGGACGTGTTGCTGCCTCTCCTCACTGATTGCGGTCTGTTGGTCAGAAAGTCAAGGATCCAGTTACGGAGAGTGGTGTTGAGCCCCAGGTCTCGGAGTTTGGTGATGAGTTGACTTGGAATTATATTATTGAAGTCAGAGCTGTCGTCAATAAACAATAGTCTAACGTAGGTGTCTTTACTGTCCAGATACTCCAGAAATGAGTGTAGGGCCAGGGAGATGGCGTCCACTGTAGACCTGTTACGGCAGTAGGTGAATTGCAGTGGGTCGAGGTTGTCTGGGAGGCTGGAGTTAATGTGTGCCATGACCAGCCTCTCAAAGCACTTCATGATGGTGGATGTCAGAGCCACTGGTCGGTAGTCATTAAGGCATGTTGCCGTGTTTTACTTTGGTGCCAGGATGATAGTGGTCTTCTTAAACCAGTTGGGAACCTCAGATTGAAGCAGGGAGAGGTTAAATATGTCTGCAAATATCCCCACCAGATGATCAGCACAATATCTGAGCACGGCCAGGGACACCATCTGGGCCATATGCTTTCCTCAGATTCACTCTCCGGAAGACTGATCTTGAGTCCTCGAAGGTGACCACGGGTTCAGTTGCATTGGGGGCTGTCAGGGTGGGTGGTGACAATCCACTTCCCTTCTGTTCAAAACACACGTAGAATACGTTAAGCTCATCAGGAAGGGATGTGCTGTTGTTAACTATGCTGCCCGACTTCATTTTCTAGCCCATTATAATGTGTAAGCCCTGCCACAATTGACGGCTGGTCTGGGACTCTATTTTGAACCAGTATTGTTTCTTGGCATTCCTGATAGCTTTCCGGAGGTCATAGCTCGATTTCTTGTAAAGGTCAGGGTCACCAGATTTGTATGCAGCAGTCTGTGACTTCAGTAAGGAGTGGATCTCCTGGTTCATCCATGGTTTCCGGTTTGGGAACACCCGTATTATCCTCTTCGGTACACAGTCCTCAACATACTTGCTGATAAAGTCTGTGATGGTGGTGACATACTCGTCAAGGCTGGCAGCTGAGTCGTTGAACATGGACCAGTCCACTGACTCAAAGCAGTTGCGTAGAAGCTCATCTATTTCCTCAGACCAGCACTGCATGACTCTCTGTACTGGATCCTCTTGTTTCAGTTTCTGTTTTTATGCAGGGAGGAGGAGCACAGCCTGGTGGTCAGATTTACCAAAGTGAAGGCAAGGGGTGGCTCGGAAGGCATCTTTGATGGTTGTATAGCCATGGTGGGACAGGAGATGTGCTGGTAGTACTTTGGCAACACACTTTTGAAGTTGGCCTGGTTGAAGTCACCTGCAATAATGAAGAGGGCCTCAGGGTATCCTGTCTCAAGGTTGTTGGCCATGGAGTATAGATGGAAGCATTGTTACAAGGAGTTATTAAGCAAATAGGAACAACAGTGGGTAATTGAAGACAAAGGCGAGATCAACACTGAGCCTAAGTTTTCAGGGTGGTGAAATGCTATAAATATTGTAGGGTCAAAGTGACATAGGGATCTGTGTTTATACATCATAAAGAATGAAATTAGGAAACTTTACTAGAAGCTGAAGATGATGGAAATTTGGAACTTCTTTTTGCCCCATGCACAGTGGCTTGTCTCTAAGTCAGCATGTTTATCAAAAGTTATATTTCTTTCATAGTTTTCACAGGATTTTATTTTTATTTATTATTTCATTTAAATGTGGGTGTTATTGGCAATGCCACCACTTATTTGCCCCATCCCTAATGGAGTTGTATCCTAGGCCAAACTGGATAAAGATGACCTTTTTCCTTCCCTTTAGGACACTAGTGAACCAGATGGTTTTTTGGAACAGTCTTGTGGTTTAATGGTCACCATTAATGAAATGCACCTTTCAAAGTTGCCTTGGTGGGATTCAAGCTTGTGTCTCCAGATCAACAGTGCAAGTCCATGGACATTAGTCCAATAACTCAGCCACAATTCTGCCTTCCCTTGTCAATGATTACCTGGTTTAAGTTTTATTTTTTTCCTTTTCAATTCTACAGAAGAACCTATGGTATTGATATTTAGGTTGGGAGCATATTTTTGTGTCCAATTTGGTGTGTCGAATCCAATGTGTATTCCATTGATGTCTTGCTTGGTTGGTTTTTCATTGGTTTTATTAGATGTCTGCACATCTTGTTATTTCTCCTTTCCACTTACCCACAGCTATCAAACTCAGCAGTTTGGATGGAAGAGAATTGTCTGCCCTTGATACTCTGTTAAAGGAGACTTTAAATTCCATCTCATTGTCACATAAAGGATTAAGTACAGTGACAAATGCTTGCTGCAGTGTTTCAAATAAAAGCATTAACTGATCTAAGTTTCATGCTAATCAACCCTACAGAGTTAACCAGGACTAGGGCAGGTTCTTCCTGTTTATACTAAACAGCAAAGCTTAATGATTGTAATGTTGCAGTGAAATAAACACAGAAATAAAAATCCCAAAAGTTTACTACAGTGTTTTATCAGTGTATAATCCCAACCAAACTTTAACTAGAATTTATTTGATCAATGTATCAGTGCAGTCAGTCGGGTATTCCCTTTTGATTTTTTTGCTTCATGCAGGAAAATCCCAGGGTCCACCTTGTCATGCATGTAATGGAGTAACCTGTATGTTCTTAAGAATGTTCTTGTTTTGATCTGATGTTTACCGACAATTTGCAGAGCTAAAAATAAGTACAATCCTGAGTTAATTAAGAAAGACTAATTTTGTAAATTACTCTTTACCACAGCATTTTGTAAATTTCTACAATAGATAGGAATTTTCTTGTTCCAGTATCTGCAGATGTAACTTTCTATCTGAACTTTCTTTTGATACTTGGGTGCTGTGCTCAAGAGAGACATAGATAAGAAAAGTCTCCAGGGTACTGGAATTTATGCTGAGCATCCCATGGGATTAGTAAACACCTATCAGCTCCTGTACATTGTATCAGAAAACCTGTGGATTGCCCATGGTAATCTGTCGACTATTAGTGATGGTAACTAATATGTGATTAGACCATTATGTTCAAGTTAAAACTAATACATTTACTTACTGGTAATATAACACAAAAATACTCAAGGGCACCACAAGTTACTTGTATTTCACAAAAATAAAGTAAAATGCAGTTGCTGGAAATCTGGAAAAAAAACAGAAAATCCAGGAAATAATAAGCAGGGCAGGCTGCATCTGTGGAAAGAGAAACAGTCAGTAGAAAGGTCAACGACTTGAAGCGTTAGCTTTTGTTTCTTTCTCCATTAAAATAAATACCTGCTGAGTATTTCTAGACTTTGTTTTTATTACTAATAGTGCATTTATGTAAGAACTTAATTAAAGATAAAATCAGACAGCAAGGATTTGAGCTTCTCTTCTGAACATATTTTGTACACTCATTAATCCATGCAATTTGCTGATGTATAGTCAGACACGATTCTCTTGACTGACATCTCCTTATTTGATTTCACAGGAAATTGAACAAAAGTGAAATGGCTCTTATGTCTTAAAACTCCTTTCCTGTCAAGTATTAACATTGAGCTAATTTATATCTTAACAAATTATTAGGATGAATTTGTCCATCTCAGTCTTAAGGTTTGCACCTTAAAGAGAAAAAACCATATCAAAAAGCAACATGATGTTTATAATTTGTTTATTGGCTGTCAGCTGACTGATATGCAGATTGAAATGATCTGCTCAGTTTTATACAGTGGCCTAATAAGGAGACACTTTTAAGTATAGAGGTGTCTTTTTTTTTAAAATCATATTTACTTGTCTTTATACAATAAAAGAAAGCAAAAAATCCCCCAAAATCTTACAGTACAATTCAGCAGAAACATATTATATAGTGATTTAAGTCTGTGTCCACTTTTAACTCCTGACTTCTGTCTGTGTACAGCTGTGGCTTGGCATCCAGTGCATGAGGGATTGTTTGCCAGTGGGGGATCTGACGGCTCTTTGCTCTTCTGGCATGTTGGGTGAGTAACATCCGTAAGTGTGACATGTAACAAATAACATTCAGAATAAAGGCTCTCTGAATTGTTTTTCTGTCCTTTTGACTTGTACAGTGAAAAACAGGACCATGTATAATTTTTCTAGCCTGCATCTGAATACACTAACCAATTCCACATCAACCCACAAGAAGACAAGTTCTGCTCTCACAGCCAATATCGCTTCAGTCCACGTTGTGTGCAAGACTTGATGAAGACCTGTATTTTTATGCTGCTCTGATTAACATTCTACTGTTGTACCATAACTGATCTGATTTTGTTTATGGATGTATCTGATTGCAGTGTGGAGAAGGAGGTTGGAGGAATGGAGATGGCTCATGAAGGGATGATCTGGAGCCTTGCCTGGCACCCACTTGGACACATACTTTGTTCAGGATCCAATGACCATACCAGGTACACAAACTGGGGGGAAAAAAATCAGGGAAACTCATGATTTTCATAGATGTATCATGCAGAGAAATCCTAGAAGTTCACAGCTAGGAAGGAGGCCATTGGCCCATAACATCCATACTGGCCAAAGTAAGAGTTATTCGGATTAGCTCCACTTCACAGTTCTTGGTTCATAAACTGGAGGCTGAAACACTACAGGTGGTTTCTAAATACAGCACAGATTTCTGCTGCCACCCCTTTCAGCCAGTGAGTTCCAGATCTCTACCACAATTTGAATGAAAATATTGTTCCTCTAATCTTTCCACAACATCTCAAATCTGTGTTCCCAAATTATTGGCCTCTGCTATCCGAAATAGGTCATTCTCTTCAGCACATTGAGGTCTCATAATTTTACACTTCAATTTTCCTTCAGCTTCCCCCAGCCCAGCAAACCAACGATCCATAAGAAAACTTCTCCATCTCTGGCATCATGCACTCTACTGCTCTCGCATCCTTCCTGGAATGTAATGCCAGTAAATGTACTCCAGCTGTGGCACCAATGGTGTTTTATACAGTTCTGGTGTGGTCATATTGATCTTCTAATCTTTGTATTGGCTGGTAAAGGCAAATATCCCTTAAAACTCCGTTTGTATTGCTACCCTAAGGGATTTGATGCAATGCATTCCAAGATCTATCATTTCTTCTGCACTCAGGATCCTACCATTTATTCTGGCTTGTTTATCTTCCCAAAGGTATTGTCTCACTTCATAGAGTCATACAACACAGAAACAGATCCTTCTGCCTACCATGTCCATCCGACATTCCTGGATTAAATTCTGTTTTGCCAGTGTATCACGTACCTGATATCATCCTACAACCTAAAACATGTTTTCCTCTCTACCAACCGCACTGTCACTACAAACTCACAACAAACAAAAAGGTCACTTAAACTCATCTGCTGTTTCCCTTAGCTTGAGATATCTACGGATTCAACTTGCACCTTTCTCTTGGATCCCATGGGCTGATCAACCTGCCTCGTTTGGACTTTCTAAGACACTTTGCTAACATCAATGTAGACATCAAAACTACAAACTTCATCAATCTTGCTTCTTCAATATTCAATATTCAATATTCAAGCCGGTCAGGCATGACCTTCCATTGATTAGCCTTTAAATGCTGATTTTTTTCTGTCCCTCAATTACCTAACAATAAATTGCTGACAGACCAGTAAATACTCTGTCTATAATAAAAATAAAAAATGCTGGAATTACTCAGCAGATCGGGCAGAGTTAATATTTTATCTGTTCACCCTTAGTTCCTTTTTAAATAATGGGTTATCTTTGTAGTATCTGGTCCTCCAGCAAAATGCTAATAGCCATAGAGAATTGGGGGGGAAAATATGCTTCGAGTCTCCCACTTCCTCCCTCTCTGAAAGCTATCAAAATCTTTTATAATTACCAGACTGAAATGAAAATAGGTTGGATTTAATTCATTCCTTTAACTTATTATTGACAATGTCCTTTCAGAGCAGTGACTCTGATTCTGCACAGTCACTCTCCTTGTCGCATCTTCAAATATGTCAAACATGATTTATCTTTCATAAAAACATGTTGACTAGGTTTGATTATATTCAGCTTTCCTAAATGATTAGTTATTGACTCTAGAATCATAATATTAAATGTTAAACTAACTGGCCTATAGTTCTCCACCTTCTATCTTTATTCCTTTTTGAACAAGAGACTCACATTGATTATTTTCCAGTCTTCTGGTGCCCTCCTGGAATTTAGGAGGTTTTGAATAAATTCAGCTATTGTCGCTGCAGCCACTTCTTTTAAGGACGCAGGCTACTGGGTCCTAGTGATTTGTCCGCCTCTAGCCCTGTGAGTTTCTCTAATACTTTATCCCTCATGATTGGAATTTTTACAGGTTCCTCCCTGTTACTTGAAATTAGCACAACTGTTACCCTAGGGATATTTGCAGAGTCCTTTATGGTGAAGACTGATGCAAAAAATAACTGCCATTTCTTTGTTTCCTGTTATTAATTCACCAGCTTCGTTCTTTAGAAATCCCGGGCTTACCTTGGCCGCCGCCTTCCTATTTATATATCCATAGAAACACTTACTGTTTGCTTTTATGTTATATGCAAGTTTTCCCTCAAAATCAGTTTTCTCTATTCTTTTGAGTTTTATAGTCACTCACTGCTGGTCCTCTGGCCAACCCCCAGCCCTCGCCACTTTGCATGCCCTACTTTTTAAATTTAGTGTTATCCTTGACCTCCTTTGTTAACCACAGATTGTGCCTCTTTCTTATGGTATCCCTCTAATTGGGATAAGTTCCTGCTGAGCATTATGGACCAGCTGTTTGAATATCTGCACTGCTCATCCACTGACGTCTCTCATTATATTTTCCTAGTCCACCTTAGACAACTCCTCCTTCATACCTCTATAAATGCCCTTAATAAAGTGGAAGACAGTAGTTATGGTGCAGTGGTGTTCACCCTCAGATTGCATCTGGTATTCTATCTGGTCTATATCTCCCAGGGGATCTTTAACCACAAGATTTCTTATTAATCCTTCCTAATTACTCTTAACTAAATCTAAAATAGCCTGTTCCCAGCTAGGTTCTGTAACATACTGTTTTACGAAGCAATCCCTGAGACACACTCCACAAATTTTTCTTCTAAGATACCCTTGCCAATTTGGTATGTCCAATCAATAAGTAGATTAAAAGCACCCATGACAATTGTAGTTCCCTTCAAATATACCCTAGAAGGTCACATTTGTAGGGCCTGTAGACTACTCCCACCCGTGTCTTCTTTCCAGTGCTATTCATGATTTCAACCCAAACCAATCCTTCATTACTACCCACTGCCTCTATAACATGATGCAATGCCCCTCTGATATCGTTCTTGATTAACAATACTAGCTCGCCTCCTTTCCCTTTTGGCCTGTTGTTTTGGAACATCATATAACCTAGAATACTGAGCACCCAGTCCTGGCCACCCTGCAACCACGTCTACTTTAAAGCTTTTTAATCATTTGTTGCTCTCTGTGGTGTCAGCTTATCTATCTTATTGTAAATGCTACATGCATTCAAGTAAAGTCTGTTAAGCTTTGATTTTTTTTAAAGTTTTTTCTAATGGATTTGCTCTGTGCTGCATATTTTCTGCCCCAGCCTGTCGCACATTGCTTATCAATTTCCCCCTCATTATCCTGTGCCACTGCTCTCTCATTTCCTCTTGATTTATTAAACCTTCTGTTCTTGGAGCCCTCCCCCCTCCTATTTACTTTAAAGCTCTGTCTACAACGCTATTTCTGCAATTCGTCAAGACACTGGTCACAGCACAATTGAGGTGAAGTCCATCCTAATGGAACAACTCTCTCATTCCCTGATACTGGTTCCAGTGTCCCATGAATCTGAACTCTTCTTTTACCACGCTAAGCTTTGAGCCATGCATTTATTTTTCTATACTTATTTATCCTTCACCATTTTGCACATGGCTCAAGATAATAATCCAGAGATTATTGCCCATGTGGTTCTACTATTCAGTTTTGCCCCCAGCTCCTCATAATCCCTCAACAGAACCTCCTTCCAAGTTCCAGCTATGTTAGTGCCTAAGTGGATCATGTCCACTGAATCCTCCACCTCCCACTCCAAATTCTTCTCCAGCCTAGGAGTGATGTCCTTAACCCTAGCACCAGGCAAGCAACACAACCTTTGGGACTCTGTCTTTGCGGCAGAGCATAGTGTCTGTTCCCCTAACTCTGAAGTTCCCTATGACTTCCATTCACAGCAAATTCTGGACGAGAAACAGACCTGGAGATAAAATGAGAGATCGCTACAATCTCAACTTGCTTCCAGGGATGTCGGATGAAGCTGTGGGAGAGTATGGTAAGTAAGGAATATGCAATGTCAGAATACATTATGCACTGTTTTACAATGTAATAAATGGCAGACTATAATGTAATTTCAGTTCTCATTAGTATTCTAATTTACAGTGTAAGATGAAATATTAGTGCATAATATAATAATGTATCAGAGTCTTTCCACACTAAGTGGCTCTGTATATGATTGGAATCTGATTTGTCCAGTTACATCTGGTATTCAGACAACACAAAAGGTGTTTACAGCCTCTTAGGCAGTTTCACAGGGCTGAGAATATCCTGGTCTGTGGGCTCTGAGGTGACTGGTAAGACCAATGTGGGGGACACAAACTCTGCCACAGGTGGGGCAGGAGGTGACAGAACAGGTGAGGCACAGTTTGGGAGGTGTGTGCACTCCTTCCGTCTTTTTCATTGGATTTCTGTCTGCTCCCGGTAAAGAGACTCCAGGTTCTGAATGCCCCTTCTACATTTTGAATCATCATGGAAAAAGTAACCATTAACTGCTCTAGTTTATAATGCCTCTTGTCCATGTAGAGTGGTCACAAAGGAATTAAACCTTTAAGTGTAATAGTTCATGAAGATGAAACTCTGTACAAATCCTAAACTTTTATTTATGATGGAATTCCACAGATGACATTGAGCCAAACAGTCTATCCAGTATTCCTGGAATGGGCATTCCAGACCAATTGAAACAAGCCTTGGAGCTGGAACAGACCAGTAAGTAGTCTACAAATAACTTAACATTTACAGCCAGGAGACGAGCTTCACCATGTATGCTGAAATGTTGACTAACTTTTTTTTTGTGGCCAAGTAGTCAGGCAGTGGCTGCGATTGATTTAAACTTCGAATTTACACTAATTATTTGGTCCAGAATTCACTGAAAAACTTAAGAAGCTGTGGCTGATGCATTCGGCATGAAAACCTTAGGAGGAGGAAGTTCACTATAATTCATGAAGTAGTTAGCCGATTTGCTATGCTAACTTTGTTATATATGCCTCCTCATGATGGGCTCACCCAGAAGATTAAAGTGCATGGGATCCATGGTGACTTGGCTGTTTGGATTCAGAATTGGCTTGCCCATAGAAGACAGGATAGTGATTGGTGGGTCTTATTCTGTCTAGAGGTCATGACTAGTGGTGTTGGGACCTCTGCTGTTCGTGATATATATAAATGATTTGGATGAAAAAGTGGATGGGTAGGTTAGTAAGTTTGCAGATGCCACAAAGATTGGGGGCATTGTGGATAGTCTAGAAGATTGTCAAAGGATACAGTGGGATATAGATCAATTGCAGATATGGGTGGAGAAATGGCAAATGGAATTTAATCAGGCCAAGTGAGAGGTGTTAAACTCTGGTAGATTTAATGTAAAGGGCAAGTGCACAGTTAATGGCAGGACCCTTAACTGTGTTGATGTGCAGAGGGATGTTGGGATCCAAGTCCATAGCTCCCTGAAAGTGGCTGCGCAAGTTGATAGGGTGGTAAAGAAAGTGTATGGGGTGTTTGCCTTTATTAGTCAAGGTACTGAGTTCAAGAGTCATACAGCATGGAAACAGGCCCTTCAGCTCAAGTGGTCCATGCCGACCAAGGTTCCCATCTAAGCTAGTCCCATTTGCCCGCATTTGGCCCATATCCCTCTAAACCTTACCTATCCATGTACCTGTCCAAGTACCTTTTAACTGTTGTTAATGTACCTGCCTCAACTACTCCCTCTGGCAGCTCATTCCATATACTAACCACTCTCTCGGTGAAAAAATTGCCCCTCAGATTCCTATTAAATCTCTCCCGTCACCTTAAACTAATGCCCTCTAGCTCTTGAATCCCCAACCCTGAGAAAAGACTGCACATTCGCCCTATCAATGCACCTCATAATTTGAGACATCTCTATAAGATCATCCCTCGTTCTCCTATGCTCCAATGGAAAAACATCCAGCCTGATCAACCTCTCCATAACTCAGTCCCTTGAGTCCTGGCAACATCCTTGTAAATCTCCTCTGCACTCTTTCCAGCTTAATGGGTCCTTTCCGTAGCAGGGTGACGAAAACTGAACACAGCATTCCAAATGCGGCTTCACCAACACCTTGTACAACTACAACACAACACCCTAACTTCTATGCTCAGGAGTCAAGAAGTTATGTTGCAGCTTTATAAAACTCTGGTTAGGCCAAATCTGGAGTATTGTATTCAGTTCTGGTTGGCCCATTATAGGAAAGATGTGAAGACTTTGGAGAGGGTTCAGAAGAGGTTTACCAGAATGCTGTCTGGATTCGAGGGCATGTGCTGTAAGGAAAGGTTGGACAAACTAGAGTTGCTTTCTCTGGAGCAGCAGAGACGAAGAAGAGACCCGATAGAAGTTTATAAAATTAATAGAGGCAGTTAGACAGGTGGTACCTTTTGCCCAGGGTCAAAGTGTTTAATACTGGAGGGCATGCATTTCAGGTGAGAGGGGTGAAAGCTCAAAGGAGAGGTGTGGGGAAAGTTTTTCTTTACAGAGAGCATGGGGGTGACTGGAATGCACTATCAGGGATGGTGGTGGAGGCAAATACAATAGAGGTGTTTAAAAGGCTCTTAGGTAGGCACATGAATATGCAGAGAATGGAGGGATATGGACGGTGTGCGGGCAAAAGAGGTTAGTTTAATTCAGTGTCATTAGCTTAATTAGCTGGACTCAATATTGTGCGTCGAAGGGCCTGTTCCCGTGTTGTAATGTTTTATGTTCTAACTTTGAGATTTTCATGAAGTTGCTGCACATTGGTATTGCTTTATCATTGTCACTTGTACCGAGGTACAGTGAAAAACATGTCTTGCATGCCGATCGTACAGTTCAATTCATTGTACAGTGCCGTTACATTGAGTTAGTACAGAATGCATTGAGGTAGTACAGGTAAAAACAATAACAGTACAGAGTAAAGTGTCACAACTACAGAGAAAGTACAGTGCAATAAGGTGCAAGGTCACAACAAGGTAGATTGTGAGGTCAGAGTCCATCTCTTCATATAAGGGAACCATTCAATAGTCTTATCACAGTGGGATAGAAACTGTCCTTAAGCCTGGTGGTACGTCCCCTCAGGCTCCTACCTGATGGACGAGGAGAGAAGAGAGAATGACCCTGGTGGGTGGGGTCTTTGATTATGCTGGCTGCTTCACCAAGGCAACAAGAGGTAAAGACAGAGTCCAAGGAGGGGACGCTGGTTTCCATGATGTGCTGAGCTGTGTCCACAGCTCTCTGCAGTTTCTTGCTGTCCTGGGCAGAGCAGTTGCCGTACCAAGCCATGATGCATCCAGATAGGATGCTTTCTATGGTGCGTTGGTAAAAGTTGGTGAGTGTCAAAGGGGATGTACCAAATTTCTTTAACCTCCTGAGGAAGTAGAGGCACTGTTGAGCTTCCTTGGCTGTGGCATCTACGTGATTTGACCAGGATAGGCTATTGGTGATGTTCACTCCCAGGAACTCATGCTCATTGATTGCCATTAAACTTGCCAAATAAAGTTAAGTTTTTTTTAATTAATACCCTTTAATAATTAAAGTACCCTTTTATAGACCAGGTAGTTATTATCCACTGCTAGTCACACTTGCTTCCTTGGTTAAAAATATGGAGTTTTGTTCCTTCATGTTCTCAGCCTTTGGAGATATAAAAAATAAGTCTTCATTTGAACTCCCCCACTCTTTCTCAATCATTCCCAGTATTTCTGTTTATTTCACAATCCTGATATCTCATGGTTAAGGAGATAGACACTTCTTCCCATTATTTACCAAGGTCCCAGATGCTCTGTTAGCCTTGCTGTGGCATCATCAGCACATCCTTACAGCCACTTTATGGTACAAGTTTTAAAATAGTAATTATGTCAAAACAGATCCAACCAATGGAGCATATTATAAGATTCCCCATTCCATCAAAGTATGTGCCAGTATCTGCCAATATCAGTATGTGCCAAGTATCTGCTCCACAAATAAAGTATCACGTCAGGATCCTTAGATGGCAGACTGGGATCCATTACAGATCTTTGGACTTTTTGAATCAGGAACGGACAAAACATTTGAATAGCATCGTTAATAGATGACTTTGTACATTTAATGTATCTGGTACATCATGGTGGGGAACAAACTTTTTTATTACGGCTTTAGTAATATCATGAAGATGTTTTCAAATTGATCAGAAACTGCAGAGCATATGTCAATGAATTTTTTTTAGAGTAATTCCAACTTAATTAAAAGACCAGAAAATATAAATGGGGAGTGGAATATTCATATACCAGTGACACCTAAAAGCAATTTAAAAATAACAACTCAGATACACAATTGGATCATGTGGTTACTGATAGAAATGCTCCGATCACCTTACCCTTCCCAAAGCCTGTACCAAGGAAGCACCTCATTGCCTGACCCATAGCCCTGAATAGTTTGAAGTTTCTGTACAAAAATGGTAGATGCAGATTACACTCACATGGTGCTTGTCCATGCATGCTTTTTATAGTCTAATTAGTGTAAATTATTGCCAAACAACTTGTCAGTACAAAAAATTAACATCTTAAGAATGGACACTCATTTGTTCTGAGCTTGTGATGACTTAAATTTTTTCTTAACTTTTCTTTGGCTTTTTTCTTTCTCTCCACCCCTCAATCAAGTCTTTCTTTCATTTTATTTGGCTTTCCATGCCTGATTTGATATTGAATTCATTATTGTAACTTACATTTCTTGGTCCAGACTGCACTATTCATTAACACTACTTCAGTTTGTTTGGTGAGGGAGATATAGAATTGTTTGCGATCTTCTGTAGAGCCTGTTTGGATATTTCCAATGGATAAAAGGAGAGTCATTAAACAAGCAGAGTTATGTGCTGCATCTAGTAGAGCTAATGCTTCACAGCTCCAGTAACCTGGATTCAATCCTGACCTCCAGTGCTGTTTTGTGGAGTTTGCATGTTCTCCCTGTGACTGCTTAGGTTTCTTCTCGGTTTCTCTAGTTTTCCCCCCCACATCCTACAGCTGTGCTGGTAAGTTACTTGGCACTGTAAATTATCTCTCAGTGCAGGTAAGTAGCAGAAAGAATCAGCAGGGGCATGTGTGAGAAAGCCTAAATTGCAGGGTATGTGAAAATAAGGAGAAAGGCAATGGGACCAGTGGGATTCCTCCCCTAGAAGCTGGCCTAGACTCGGCCTCCTCTGTCATTTACAAGACAATTGTGCAAATAGAAACCATAGAAAACTACAGCACAGAAAACAGGCCATTTGGCCCTTCTAGTCTGTGCCGAAATGTTATTCTGCTAGTCCCATTTACCTGTCCCCAGCCCATACCCCTCCAAACCTCTCATAGAAACCATAGAAAAAATGTAAAGTAATAACGTGTTAATCCATATCTTAAACACGTTGCTAAACAAACAAAACACTTTGACCTTTCAGTGGTCCAGTGAAGGAATAGTGGGACATCACTTGCAAGGCTCCAGCAAGATGATAGTCCTGAGAAGCCATGAAGGTCTGAGGAACCATATCAGGTTGGATTTGGCCTAGGGAAATGTACTTTTTTTGAAAGTTCTGTTTTTTCTCTCAGGGCAAGGTGCAAGGTTCTGTGACAGTCAACGATTCTGCAATAACTTCGTGGCGGGGAGTAATAATGTGGCTGAGGAAGGAGGGTTTGAGACAATAGGTAGCTGATGGGGTGAAATCTATGACACCTGGTGGGGGAGGGTGAGGGGGATGTGTGAGCAACAAAATGACAACCAGGATTCAGAGGTAATGTGGGTTTGGCATAGTGCAAATCTTGAATTCTTTTTAAAATTTGCCTTTCTTTCATTAACATTTTTAAAAATTAATGTTAATTTGCAATTGTGCTAATTACACTGTGATTAATTGGCAGCCCAAATAATTATTTAATTACTGAAGGAGATAAGAGTCCTTTGTTTGGTGTTGTTAAGGGTCAATGTTCCAACAGTTCTTCCATTTAAATAGATTTTGGCTGCATAGATGGTATGTGAATATGTTGAAATGAGTCACCCCATAAATATTTCGAAAATGTTCTGCCTAGTTTCATGGCCTTATAAAGCATGAATTTTTTTTGCAGACAAAGAAGAGGTGAATGAAGTGGAGATGGCAATCCCAGGATTGGATTGGGGCATGGATGAAATGATGTTGAAGGATCAAAAGAAAGTGATACAGAAGAAAGTCCCTTATGCAAAGCCAATTCCTGTACAGTTTCAACAGGTCTGTCAAATCTAGAACAATTCACACCTATATGATACTGACCTAATTAGATTGACTTGCAGGAAACCCTGCTCACAGTTTATGGTGTGACACTGAACTACATGGGTGAGGAATATCTGGACTTAATATTTGTCGACTGCTGATTTAGCCAAGATCATCTGTAGAGCAATGGGAGTTTAATGCCCTGGTGTTTGTTGGAAGGAGAAAAAGGAAACTTGCCAACAGCCCTGCTTTGATTGTCACATTACAATTTCTGCTGAGAATCTAGTTGTTTCTTGGATAAAGAAAGGTGCCATCTCCTTGAGCAACACCACCATTTCTAGATTTTTGCACATGGGGGTTGCCTATTATACTTGAATACCATTATGACTTATAGAATCCTATTCCCGCACAATTATAGCCATCAGGAGTGCAAGGGTGTGCCAGGTGAGAGGAAGGGTAGATATACTCGGTAAATGGCAGGGAGGGAATGCCAAGTGGGAAGAAGGGAGAGTATTCCCAGTGAGGGGAATAGGCAAGGAGTGGGGAAAGGAAGAGACATTTTTTCATGTGCTCAGGATGTTTCAAAGCACTTCAGTACAGAAGAGTCTTTAGAGCTTAGTCACTTTTGTGATATGAAACATTAAGAGAGCTGAAGTGTATACCAGGTAAGAGGGAAGATATGGGACAACTTCCTCCCAGGATAAGCACTGCACACACGCTCTTCAGCTTTTTTGTATCAATGGAAGCCCATATTCATACCTCCAGATAGAAAAGTAATGCTGTGCTTGTACAACAACAAACAAAACCTCTCAGTCTATTTGTAAACATATCGAGTGAAGTCATGTGGTGGGAATTTGAAGCAATAGAAACATGGGAGATGGTGGTGGGAAGTTTGAAGATGAGAAAATATATCAATGTTACATAATAATGTTTTTCTTTTATCTGCAGGCATGGTCTCAGAATAAGGTTCTTACAGTCCCTGTTGAGGAGCCAAAGATCGAGAGGGCAGAAGAGAAGAAAAAGGATGAAAAGAAGAAATCTCAAGCAGAAATTGAGCAGGAGATGGCTGCCCTCCAGTACACCAATCCATTGCTCCTGGAGGTTAGAGAGCACCATCATTGTCTAAATCCTTGTAATCTGGGTAACTCATAACCTGTCATCAATCACAGTTCCCAGTTAACAAGGAGCTTGCAACTTTTGGATATGTTATAATGTTATTTTCAGTGGTTTTTGCCCTGTTTAAATATTTAGCTACAGATTGATGAAATGTTTGATCCAATGGGTGAAATAATAAGATGAGAGATGATCCATGAGGGCATTATTTTGGCAAATCAAGATGTTGCCTCATGCAGGTTGAGTGTGCACAATGATTTCATAGTCTTGGTCAGTAAGAGAACAAAGGCTTATTTAAGCAAGCAGAATAGCAGGGGAAATATTGCCTTGGACTGTTGTGCAATTCCCAGAAAGGCAATCATATCTGTATTGAGCAGCTAAGCATCTTTTATCATGCTGTGAAACTTCAGGCCATCCTTGAGCCAAATACATGCATGGCCATTATATATGTATCAATGTTGACTACAATTGCAAACAATGTGGCCACAGACTGGGAACATGACCATTGAGCCCCACACCTTTCTTACAGATGTACATTTCCAGAAGTAATAGATAACCATTGTGATGAGCCCGTCCTTCCAGGCCAATTGTAGCTCTTTTGCTAACTTAAGGTTAGCTAACTGAGCAACTTCTGCAGATGAACTGGGCCAATAATCTGGATCTCTCCCCTCAGTGCCAAAACCCTTTTTACATTGTACATTTATTTCAATGATGACAATCCTGTTATTGTTGTATGCATTGTGTTCACTATAAAATAATGGCAATAATGTGGTTGGGGTCAGAAGATGAAAATTAGCATTGTCGGATAATCCCCTAAAAATGTTTGAAGCCCTCCATTATACAATCCCTTTAAAGACTCCCACACCAAACTAAATTATTCACCAGGTTTCTTTGATAGACTACGATACATTTGCAAATTGTAAATAAAATTACATTTGATGTACTTATTCCTTCTGCATAGCAATTGAAGATTGAGAGGATGGCACAGAAACAGGCAGAACAAGTTCAGCAACAACAGCAGCAGCAGCAGCAAGGTCCTTCCTTGGCACCACAGGCCTTTCCTGGACAAGGATTTATTCCACAGGGTCCACAAGGGTTTCAGCAGGCACATCCACCTCAACAGATGCAGATGAACATGCCTCTTGGACACTCAGGACCGCAAGCCAATTTCAGAGCACCAGCACCTCCAGGACAAATGGGTCCTCAAGTCCCTCCACTAATGCAGGGCCCTGTTGGGTCACAAGGATTAATGGGAGCCCAAGCACATGCAGGACCACAAGGAATTCATGGTCCAGGAGGTCACCCGGGACCCCAGGGCCATCCAGGACCTCAAGGTCACCCGGGACCCCAGGGCCATCCAGGACCTCAAGGCCACCCGGGGCCCCAGGGCCATCCAGGACCACATGCTTCACAAGGTTTTCCAGGTCCCCAAAATCACCCTGGGCCACAAGGACAGCAAGGACCCCACATTCAGCAAGGTTTAGGACCCCAAGGTCATCCAGGTTCGCAAGGACCATCCAGGGCCCCAAGGATTACTGTGGCACAAGGAATGCAGGGACCATCAGGTCCGAGAGGAATGCAAGGCCCTCCAATGCAGGGACCTCCACAGGGCATACAAGGACATCCCCAGGGCATGCAAGGACCACAGGGGCCTCAAGGGCCACAGTGTGCACCAGGAGGACCTCCACACTCTCAGCAGGGTTCTTCAAACACACAAGGGCCACCTCATCAAGCCTCTTCCTTTCAACAGCCAGCCAAGCCATCATTGCTGGGTGATGGACCTAGAATGCCATTTAACCAGGTGAGCCATTCTGAGTCTATTAGGTGTCCCACAATATACAGAAGCTATGTCCATACACTGTACAAGGTCATCAAAGATCCAAGGAAGCTTAAATTATTATGTTTTAATTAAATTGTTGTAAACTTGTATTGGTTCAGAAAGCTGTGGAGCTTTTAATCAAACTTTCTTCAATCTGGATGATTGAAATCACTAATCCCTTTGCCAGTGTTTTGCTGAATCAAATTTCCACTGCAGAATTTCAGTTGTTAACCCTAAAAATGGTAAATATTGGCAGCATGACTGGCCTAATAGAATGCCCATTGCAGAGGCTAAGTGCAGGATAGGTAACAAAGCCTGCTTCGTGAGGCAGCCACGATGAATGTACTTGGTGTATATACCGATCCCCTGTGTTTCTAAACTATTGAATGCACTTTGCAAAGTAGGAAAGTGTGTTGTCACACTTTAGAACAATGTCACTGTGCTGAAGTAAAGGTCATTCTTGGAATAAAGAGTTCACTTTAATGACACCTACTAAATATATTAAAAATGGGGCTTTAATATTTTGCCTTAATATTTCCAGTGTTTCACATGTAAGCTTCTTTAATATTTATGGGAATATTAAAATTAATGATGAAGAGGCTTGTATCTCTGAGGAACTGCTTCACCTGCAAGAACCTATGTTTATTTGTAGAACGATCTTACAAATGCAATAAGATGATATGTAAATCTGTTGCACTTAGTGAACTCTAAGAAAGACCTTCATCTCATTAAAGTACATCTGTTCTAAAGAGTGACCATGCATTAAATACAAGCTTCTTTTATGGATCGAGGACATATCAAGAAGCTTGAAACATACGTTCTGGCCCAGAGGTGAGTGCTGCCAGCTGTTTCATACTGACAGCAGTGCACACATTTGAAGTATGTAGAATCTTCTGTTAAGCACATTTGGGCAGATGGACACCACAGAGTTTTTGACTAACCTTTTGAGGTTTGCAAATTCAAGCACATGGCTGAGAGTGGATGGCTCAATGCACCCTTTCTCAATCTAGTTTACTATTACTTCATTCCATGTATGTGTAGTAGGCAAGGCCAGTGTTTTTTGCCCACCTATGATTGTTTGTCAGGTGCTTGGCCATTCTCAACCCTTATCCATAACTCCAATCATATTTTGTCAGTCCTGAAGTCACATTTCTTCCCCAAAAGGCAATAGTGAATAGTAAATGGGATTTTACAATTCTGTGGTAGTTTCACCATTATTGATATCAGCTTTTTATCTTGAACTGAATTTTAAATTTCTCAGCTTCTCTGGTGGGATTTGAACTCTTTATTTCTGGATGATGAGTGCAGGCCTCTGGATAACTAGACCAGTAATCACTCTACATACTACTGTAAGGGGTCATGACTTGCTTAATAGCACACATTTCTTTTTGGATACAAAATGTTATTCCCTGTGTTGTGGATAGTGAATCAGTAAATGGGTTAGAAGGTTATAGGTCAAAATCCATATTAAGATCTAGATTGATGTCTAGGTCCATTGAAAAAGTGAGGGAGTGCTTCATTGTCTTGTTGATTGTGATCATTTACAGATCAAGCAGTAAACTAAGGTTAGCTCTGATGGGTGATAAAGATTCCAAGGTGCTGTTGGAAGAGGTGCAGACAACCACACCATCAAAAATCTAAGTGAGAGAGATTATATGCAAAAAAAAGCTATAGTATTGCTGGTAAAATGACTATAATGACTTGACTGTTCAATACATTCCTGGCTGGCCTTCATTGACCTGCTGTCTCTATGCTCCTGCTCATCCACAACTCTGCTGCCCCGTCTTAACCCACACCCAGCCCCATTCATCTATCATCCCTGTGCTTACTGACCTGCAACACCTCCATTTTAAAATTCCCATTCCTATCAAATCCTTTCACAGTCTTGAGCTTCTCTTTCTCTGAAATGTCCTCTGAGTTGTCTGCATCACTCCAATTTTGATGAATTTAGTTGGTAACCTTCCAATGTGACTTACGTATAGTCACAATGGATTCCAACCTTGCTAATATTTGGATGTTATTGGACCTCTCCCTGTACTTGCAAAAAGTGAGCTCAACAATCTTGAGGGTACTTCTAGTGCCCTTCTTTTGGAAAGTGCAACAGGGCACTCTGGGCAGATCTTGCTGAATCTAACAGGTTCTGGAAGCCAGAGTGAATCTATTATACTGATTCTTATTGTGACAACAGTAGAGTCCAGGTAGTATATGTTGTAACGGCACTGCATCCCACACATAAAAGTTTGAATAAGTATGGTGTAATGATTTCTTTACTCAAATAAAAATCATTGATATTTCCGTTTACTTTTTGGAGGGAATATTTTTGTGTGATTACCAAAATCCAATGACTTGCTAGGAAACCAACTAAGGGAAACTCATAAGCTGAGTAATTGGAAGAAAGTCCTGAACATACATATACATTAAAATAGCCCATTTACTGTTGCTCCCTATTACAGGTGAATTGGAAAATGTGAAATTGGAGTTTATGCTGTGCACTTTTCTTTTAACTCCCAGTTTTTGCCATTTTTTCACTAACACTAAAATATGCCCCCATGAAACCTTCCTTTACAGCCTCTCCATGGGACTCTCCCTATCTTGTGACTCAGTTCCTACTTAACATCTACACCTTCTGGTTGGACAGCATTTGCGGAGAAAGAAATAATTCTGATGAAAGTCATTAATGTGAAAAGTTTAGTTTGTGCATAATGATGATTAAGCCACTGTAAACACACAAAACAGTTCTCAATCAAGTTGGGTTTAACAAAAGATCGAGGTGCATAATAAATTCATGGAGTGTTATCCCTTTTCTTCTGTTTGTGTGTCATTTAAAGTCTGTCCCATCTCGTTTGTAAAACAGTTTTCTTTAAATTTACCGTAGTCTCACAGTTGACTCATTTCTTGTGCTCTTTCCAACAAAAGGCTTCAAACCAGGTGCCACCATTGATGATGGTGGGGCAGGGACCAGTTCGTATGCCTGCTTCCAATCAAGGGCCTTCAGGTCCTGGGCCAAACAAAGGTGAGAGAAGAGCAGCAGGGCACATGCACAGATTTATTCAATGGAAATGTAAAGGGTAGTCGTCTTCTCAGAGTTCAAACTGACATTAAATTATATTGTATATTAAGGTTATTAAAGAAGCATGAAGGTCTTGATTTGTTATTAATTCTGTTTTATGCAATAGCATTTAACTTGTGACAAGAGGGAATAAGCACCAGTGATTATTGCATGTAGGATATTCATTGAGCTGGTGGGACAGCTGTAAACAAATTTCAATGTGCCAGATACATATAAAAGTCCCAAAACTAAAGTGGGCTTGACAAATGAAATGTTACTGACTCTGTCACAGTTTTAAATAATATTCTAGACGCATTTGCTTTGAAAACCTTGGTATAATACTCAGTTTGCTTTATATCAGAGTACAAAACCCCAATTTTGAGAGGATGCTTTTTGCCTCGGTCAATAGCTGTTTTTTTGTGAGTGATTATTCCATGAATAAGAAGTGACTTTTGCGATAAGCTAGGTACAGCTGCCAAATGTACTCACTAACCTGTATCAATCATTTGTTCTTGGCCAGGCAACTGGGTATTATTGCATATAAATTGTCTCATTTCCAGAGAAATCCTTCCCAAGCTCTCGTGAGATAATTATCATTCATTGATTTATAAACTTTCTCATGCACAACGTGGATGCTTTACATGAAAAATCAAGAAAGCTAAGAAGTGCTTTCTTTAAACAAAAAAGACTGTCATTAATTCCAGGTTTCTCCTCTTGAGGTTGTTCAACATTTTTCTATTGAATAAAACACTATCCAAAACTGTGGTGCACAATGCCAAACAGACCTGCAGGACAATTCTGTCTGACACACCTTGGTAATGAGTGAGCCTGTGGGAGTCAACAGATCCACATTCACATTTAACCTGCATCACCTGTATGAAATGGGTGCGATGCCAGGCTGGCAATGAATTAAATTCATCAGCCATCAGAGGAGACTCCCTTCACTCAAGGATTCCACTGCCCTCCCATAGGTGCTCATCCACCTAGAACTATGGACAGTCCCCATGGCATGGCAGTTTATCAACCAGTGCTTGGTTCTTACCATATAGAAAGTAAATTGCTTCTATATATTAACCCTCCTGTCTCTCTGAAGGGCATAGTATGGAATAACTGTCTCCAGTGTCTTCATGCCAAAGGTGACTCAAACATACCAACCATGCCCCTGAAGCTAGTTCCTGATTGGCAAGGTCTGCAGAGAACAGAGACTTTGTGGTCACCTGACTCCTTGCCTTCCCTCCCCTATTCCCCTGATATGCTAAGCCACAACTCCAGGCTTGCGGGTTCTCAGAGCTACCTAAGGACCCTAAGTGTCAGTGGTGTTTACAAACATTCAAAGCTGATCAGTTCCAAAAAAAAATTAACCACACTGTTTTAAAAAAAACTCACTTATGAAAACATTTTAAAAATTAATTATTGTTATAATGAACCTGAGACCTAGTGATCTCCCTGGGAGTTGTTCCTGTACATTGAACCTGCATATGGTCTAACCCAGCACATGTTCAGCACCAGATTTCCCAGCATAATGACAGAAAGTAACTCTCTGCTGCCAGTCTCCATGAGGATTCCAGGGTCATAAAGCAATTAGAATGAATGGTGAGGACCTCTCAGGAAGTCTAGGTCCTCAGAAGTGTTTTGAAGTGTCACTTTGGCTCTCTCTAAAAGATTGTTGTACACCCCTGTTCCAAGGTGATTATTTACACTCTGTTGAGGGAAAAAATGATATTAAGGTTGGTATGATACTTGCTGTTGGAGCAGTCTCCCACATTAAGTTTGAAGGATTCTTTTATTGGTATTGGCATTGGTTTATTATTGTCACTTGTACTGAGGTACAGTGAAAAACTTGTCCTGCATACCAATCGTACAGGTCAATTCATTACACAGTGCAGTTACATTGAGTTAGTACAGAGTGCATTGATGTAGTACAGGTAAAAACAATAACAGTACAGAGTAAAGTGTCACAGCTACAGAGAAAGTGCAGTGCGATCCGGTGCAAGGTCACAACAAGGTAGATTGTGAGGTCAGAGTCCATCTCATCGTATAAGGGAACCGTTCAATAGTCTTATCACAGTTGGTTAGAAGCTGTCCTTAAGCCTGGTGGTACGTGCCCTCAGGCTCCTGTATCTTCTACCTGATGGAAAAGGAGAGAAGAGAGAATGACCCTGGTGGGTGGGGTCTTTGATTATGCTGGCTGCTTCACCACTCATGGCTTTTTCACTCATGGAGTTGTGGGTATTTGCAATGACCAGCATAAATTGTAATAGTAGTGATGAGCCTCCTCTTTGAACAATTGCTGTCTCTGTGGTGTATATGCTGCCATGATGTTAAGTAAGAACTTTCATGATTTTGACCCAGTAGTGATGAGTGAACAGAGATATATTTCTAAGTCAGGATGGTATGGGTCTTGGGGCAGAATTTGCAGTTGGTGGTATTCACATATGGGCCAAACACAGGCAAATGGGACAAGTTTGGCCAAAGGGCTTGTTTCTGTGCTGTGTAACTCTGACTCTATGTTTCTCTTTGCTAATTGCTTTTGAGAAAGTGAACCACATTGAACCACTGCATATGATGAAGAAATTCCAATGGTCGTTAGGCAAGGAGAACAAAGATTTTGACCTAGCAATAATGAAAAAAAAATGGAGGGGAACTTGCACGTAATGATGCTCCCATACACTTAATGTCCTTATCCTTGTAGATAGTCATGGTTGTAGGTTTGGATGATACTGTAGAAATGTAGGTGAGTTGCTGCAGTGTGTATTGGAATAGTACATGTAGCACCCACATTGTGCCATTGGTAAGGGAGGAGTGAATGTTTAGTTAGAGGATCATGTGCCAAACAAGCTGGCTGCTTTCGCTTGGATGTTATTGAGCTTCCTCAGAGTTGTTGGAGCTGAACTCATTCAGCAGGTGGTGAATATTCCATCACTCTCCTGTGTTGTGCATTGTAGATGGTGGAAGGGATTTGGAGTGGCAGGAGGTAAGGCAGTTGCCACAGGATGCCTAACTTCTGACCGGAAGTAGCCTACAAGTATTATGAGGCTGATCCAATTACATTTCTGGTCAATTGGTGCCCACCTAATTTGAGCTGGTCTTATAATGGAGGAATGATGGAGGAGAGATGATTGGGCTGAGGACATTACTCTGAAGAGCTCCTGCAGCAGCGTCTGATGGCTAAGATGAGTGGCATCAATAACCACAACAGGGACCAGTATGACCTTTGATTGACCAGTTTTGCTAAGTATCCTTGATGCTGCACTTAGTGAGATGCTGCCTTATTGTCAAGGAGCACCACCCCAGCTATAGTACTGAAGAATTGCATTCCAGAATGACTCCATGTCCAGCCATCCCTCTGGCCACAGTACAGCTACCTGGCAAAGTGAAACACTGTCCAGATGTGTCTTTTTTTTACAAAAAGCAGGACAAATAAATGGCAGCTGATTACTGCCCAGTCAGTCCATTTCCAGTCAACACTAGGCTGATGGAAAGTGCCGTGATGGTGCTATCAGGTGGCACTAACTCACCAGTAATCTCACTGATTGCTCCAGACCTCATCGCAGCCTTGCTCCAAACATGATCTAAACAGTTGAATGAATAGGGGAGGGGAGACATAAAGCCAGTACTTTACTGAATGTGGCATCAAGGACCCCCTGTAAAATAGAGGTTAAAAGCATAACTGGGAAAGTACTCTAAAGGTTGGAGTCATTCCTCATGCAAAGAAGGTATGTGTGTTTTTTGGAGGTCCATCATCCCAGTCCCAGGACATAACTGCAGGAGTTCCTCAGTGCAGTGTCCTGGGCTCAAACACCTTCAGCTGTTTCATCAATGACCTTCCTTCCTTCCATCATAAAGTCAGAAGTAAGACACTTTGATGATTGCACAATGTTCAATGCCATTCTCAACTCCACAACAAATGAAGCAGTCAATGCCTGTGTACAGCAAAAATGAGATAACATTTATGCATGGGTTAATAATTGGCAAGTGACATTTTCTTCTCAACGTGCTAGGCAATGGCCATCTCCAACAAGAAAAAAGTCTTGATGTTTATTAACAAAGTTATTGCCAAATCTCTCTCCGTTAATGTTGTGGGGGTGGGGGGAGGTGGGGGGGTTTCCACTGACGGGCATACAACCTATTTCCTGACACCCAAAAGCCTTTCCATCAAGGCACAGGTCGGGATTGTGATGGAGAACTCTCCACTTGCCTGGATGAGTGTAGCTTCAACAACACAGGACAAAATAGCTTCCTCAATCACGTCCTTCATTGTCACTGGGTCTGAATCCTATAACTCCCCAGCACTGAGGGAGCACCTTCATCCGAAGAGCTTTTGCACTTCTGTAGAGCATTTAGGGATGGGCAACAATGCCGGTTTTGTCAGTAATACCCACATCCCAAAAATAAAAAAAAACCTCTGGAATTCCCCTCTTCTGTGCATGCATATTACCTTAGTCTGATGAGGTCTGGCAAAGCACAAACTGAGCAGGTTACTGGTGAAAAGGTGAACATGCTTATGGATTTTACCCCAGGTTGCTCTTTGCACTGCCATTCACAGCTCACCATAAGAAGAGCTTTAATATGACCTGCTGCTGGTGGGACTGCTTAGCTGAGTCTGTAGCATGCTGTGTCAGTTACCATCCCTGTGTTGTAGCTTCACCAGGTTGGCACCTCTCTGAAATATGTCTGATTCTTCTGCCAGCATTCACTTCTGCTCCTCTTGTTGAACCCGGCTTCGTTCCCTAACCTGATGGCCATGATAGAACAAGGAAAGTGTCCCATCATGAGGTTACAGATGCACTTCTGTAGCTGAAAGATGCCTAGTTTTGAGTTGCTAGATTTAAGTTGTGGATCTGTCCCATTGAGATGGTGAGTGTGTTACATAGCAGGGTAGAAGAGAATTCCCACAAGGGCGGTGGTGCCATGGGCAGGTGAATCTAGCAGTTAGATTGGTAGGGACAAGGTTTAGGTTTTCCCTCATGCTGATTCATTCATCATGTGTCCCAGGCCCAGTCTCATTGTTATATCACTCAGGCCTCTGCCAGCTCCATCAATGCTGGTGTCATAGAACTGATGAAGATTTAAGTCCAGCACCTTCTATGCCCTTGCTTTCCCCAGGTGTTTCTTCGGTGGTCTTCAGTACCAAGGACAATTGATTCATCGTTTGAAGAAGGATCATAGATGGAGGCTTCTTTGCAGATGGTTCAAAAATACATTTAATGTTGACAACTCTATAATGTGACTCAGGTGTACAATTTGAGTTGTCAGTCTTTATTGCAGTGCTAAAAAACTAATACAGCAGCAGAGTCATTCTTGTTTGCATTACACATTTGGCTTGACAAACAAGTTGGATAGCTCTCAGGTTATTGTGCCTGTGTAGTTTATCCGTTTAAATTAAATTAACTAATTTTATCCTGACAGGTGACTCTCATGGTCCACCAAACCATCACATGGGCCATCCACAGGAAATGAGGCGAGATCATAGTGCAGAGCGCGATCCTGAGCGGGGACCACCTTACAGGGGATCCCAGGACTGGGGGGATCCACGCGAAAACAGAGGGTCTGCAGAGAGACGTGGTCCACCCCAGGACTTCCACGATCGCTTTGAAGGACCCGATCAATTCCACGACGATTTCCGCAAGGATGAGCGGTTTGGCCACAGACCGCGGGAATTTGAGAACCGCATGGGCCCGATGCCTCACGAGGAAGGTTGGCGGAGGGGCCCTGGTCCTCAGCGGGATTTTCCTCCTGATCAGGAGTACAGGGACTTTGGGGACCCTGAGCACAGGGGCCCAGGCCGAGGTCCACCCCAAGGATGGGATGGAAGGAAACCCTTAGATGAGCGATTCTCACGGGAGCCTGAAGATGCACGTTTTCGTGGGAGAAGAGATGACAGGTGGGAATAAGTTCTGAACAATTGGCGAGTGGGAGATACTAATGTGAATTTTTATTTAATTAGGAATTCTGTCTCTTTTTATTCACAATTGTATATTGAACTAGATTTCAAAAGACATATAGTTTGAATTGAAATCTAGCCTATTGAATCCTTCCGCCATCTGAGAGTGCATTTTAAGCATCTTTTTAGCTCAAACAAGTCACAGCAGGTAACAGGAGGATGACAATTATATTACTAGTAGATCAAAAAGCCAGTGGGTAAGTTGGGTCAAAAGATTAATGAAAAGTATAGCACATGGACTTTTATTTTCAGAGAAAACCTGTGAACAGTTCCATTGATCATAAGTGGGAGCACAATGCACATGGACACACGAACACGTGTGCATGTCATCAAAAGCTAGTAATGAATGTATTGCACAGAAATGGGAAAGTTCTGTGGTGACACAGTTTATATCTGTAAGATAATAGTCAAGGAAAGAAATTATTGATGCTTTGATGTGCTTAGAATTCCACAAATATTCCACTACCAGAAAACTGGAGGCCAATTTTCTCAACTGTTCAAAAAATCGTGCGAACTGATGAAAAAAACATAGTCTAAAAATCCACACTGGTAAAAACTGAGTGCATTCCTTGAGTTGCTGTAAAAGTAGATCTGAGGACCAGTAAGATAGGGATGGTATTAGATCACACTGTCCAAGCCTCCAGAATTTTTCTGAGGAGGTGATTATAATCCAGTCACTCATTCAAATTTCAGAAGACATCTATTAAAGTTCCTTGCATGATCTCCATGGAAATGGTTAAGCTGTCAAGAGGGATTGAGGATTGATTTAGCAGCTGAAGCTGGTGATAAATGGGACGTGTCCTGTTCCGTGAATGATTTGGGAATGTAAGGTCAAGCAGAAAATATGTTCCTAAAATCACAGCTTGAAAGTGTGGGATGTTTGTGAGCATGAATCTTCTGCCTGCTTTTATTACACATGGTCTCTTGAAGAATGGCCCCTCACACTGTGGACAGGCACAAAGACAAAACCTCCTGAGGGACATCCTGTTTATGCTTTGTGGGAGCCAGTCAGCATTGGTGTCTTCAAATTGGTTTTAATGTAACCAAATGAGTCTCAAAATTCTTTTTGTAGATTTGAACAGGGTTTTGATTGACATGGGAATGAGTTTGACAGAGGCATTGAGATCAACAGTGCCCACCTCAGGGCAGAAGGGTCCAGATTTTTATCCATGTGATCAGCTTGAAGATTCATAAGTGTTTCTGCTGATTTGCAAATCAAATTTTAAACATCCACCAAGCTTTATGTCCCTGGAACCTCTTAGAAATAAAAAATGGAAGTGCTTCTTCAAGTCCGGCTGCTAGCTCAGCACAGTCAAACAGCAAATCAGGCCCTTGTACAGCTGGACCAGTAATTCAAGGCAATTGTGAAATGGAGTCATTGTTCCCATTCAAGCCTAGTCCAGATGTTTTCTTGTGCCCAGCATGAAAAGTGCACTGTCAAGTGTTTGCTTCCGGGGATAGCTTGCTCAAGGTGAGCTATGAACTTTAATAGTACTAGGTAGGATGTAGGGATTCCAATATACCTTGCATTGCTTCAGAAGAATAGCATCAGCCATGCCAAATCATTCTGGTAACTATTAAAAATGTGAACATGTTTGTTCACAGAAGCACCAGTATAAGTAATGTACTGGATCAATTTAGACTGGATGGTGTGGAGCCAAATCTCAAAGTATTAATTAGACAAGAGCCAGGCAAAATCTATTGATAAATTCTTAGCACTTCTTGAAATCAAAGAGCTACATGAAAAGAAGTAGCAACCTTGTCATCAAATAGATCCGTGAAGTTGCACCTTGTCCCCCCAACCTACAACAGGACTACTGATATCTGAATTCCCAATACCAGTATTTAATATTCATAAAATCTGAAGACTGGGCCAGCTTTGAAAGTAAAATTCCGAGACCAAGGTAATCTGCTTGATACGTGCTGACAGTCTACAAAGTCAAAACCAGGAATTGCGATGATACCAGCCCATGCTGTTTGTTGTGCACAGGTGTATGCTTGGGCTGCTTTCTAATTTTCCTTTAATGGATCGAGATGAGCAGCTGGTATGATTGGATTACAACAATTGTTTCTACTGGTACATTCACTTGTGATGAGTTTTGCCATCAACATCTACTGCACTACCCTCATCAATCTGCCTGGTCACCTCCTCAAAGAACACTATCAGGCTTGTGAGACGTGATCTGCCCTTCACAAAGCCATGCTGGCTGTCCCTGATCAGGCCATGATTCTCTAAATGCCCACAGATCCTATCTCTAAGAATCCTTTCCAACAGCTTGCCCACAACAGATGTAAGGCTCACTGGCCTATAATTCCCTGGACTATCCCTACTACCTTTTTTGAATAAGAGGACAACATTTGCCACCCTCCAATCCTCCAGTACCATTCACGTAGACAACGAGGACTCAAAGATCCTAGCCAACGGTTCAGCAATGTCCTCCCTTGCCTCGCGGAGCAGCCTGGGCAATATCCGTCAGGCCCGGGGACTTATCTGTCCTAATATTTTCTAACAGCTCCATCACATCCTCTCTCTTGATATCTACATGCTCTAGAACATTAACCTTACCAACACTGTCCTCAGCATCAACAATGCCTCTCTCCTTGGTGAATACTGAAGAGAAGTATTCATTGAGGACCTCACCCACTTCCACAGCTTCCAGGCACATCTTCCCACCTTTGTCTCTAATCGGTCCTACCTTTACTCTCATCCTCCTTCTGCTCTTCACGTAAGTGAAAAATGCCTTGGGGTTTTCCCTAACCTTACTCGCCAAGGCCTTTTCATGAGCCCTATCTGATCCTTGCTGCCTACACCTTATGTATGCTGCCTTCTTCCTCCTAACTAGATGTTCCACCCCTCTTGTCACCCATGGTTCCTTCACCCTGCCATTCTTTCTCTGCCTCACCAGGACAAATTTATCCCTAACATCCTCCAAGAGATCCCTGAACAACGACCACATCTCCATAGTACATTTCCCTTCAAAAAAGTCATCCCAATTAACACTCGCAAGTTCTAGCCTTATAGCCTCATAATTTGCCCTTCCCCAATTAAATATCTTTCTGTCCTATTGGCTCCTATCCTTGTCCATGACAATGCTAAAGGTTAGGGAGTGGTGGTCACTGTCCCCCAAATACTCACCCACTGAGAGATCTGTCAGCTGACCTGGTTCATTACCTAATACGGCATTCCGTCTAGTCAGCCTGCCAACATACTGTGACAGGAATCCGTCCTGGACACACTTAACAAACTCTGCCCCATCTAAACCTTTGGTACTAAGCGGGTGCCAATCAATATTTGGGAAGTTGAAGTCTCCCATGATAACAACCCTGTTATTTTTGCACCTTTCCAAAATCTGCTTCCCAATCTGCTCCTCAGTATCCTTGTTGCTACCAGCTCTTTTATGCTCTTTTACCATATCCCTTGGTTCCCAATATCCAAAAATCCATTAATGTCACTCTTGAATACATTAAGTAACTGAGCATCCAAACTTCACTGGGAATCACAAAGATTCACCCCACTCCAAGTGAAGAAGTTGCTTATTTCAACCCCAAATGCCGAATCCTTTTTCTGAGACTGTGATCCTGGCTCTAAACTTCCCAGCCAAGGGAAGCATTTCTGCATGATCTCAAACAAAAACAGAAAATGCTGGAAATACTCAGCAAGTCAGTCAGAGTAACAGTGTTAACATTTCAGGCAGATAACTTTCCATCAGAACTAAGAAAAGTTGGAAATCAAACATGTTCTAAGGGAATAAGTGGAGAGAATAAGAGGAATGTCTATGATAGGGTGGAGACCAAGAGAGACTGAATGCATAAGTAATGGTGGTGCTGTGTGAGAGAGGGTGGGGAATCTCAGCTCCCACCATCTCCTATCAAGCTCCTTAAGAATTTTGTGTTTCAGTGAGATGTATCTCATTCGTCTACACTCCAGACATTATAGGCAGCAATCTGAGCTCATAAAAGTAATTCCAGAGATTTCAATTCATCTTTCCTCAGATAAGATGACAAGAACTATGGACTGTAATCCAAGCATGATCTCACCAAGGTGCATTTTGACTGCACTGATTTTTTTTTAAATATTCAATCTTTTTATATAAAGGCAATTATGTCATTTTCTTTCCTACATTTTCTGCACATGCACACACTATCAATGATTTGTTTTAAGGACACACAGCTCCCTGTAATACCAAGTCACCTTCCTAGGAAAAAAATCAGTTTTTTCTACTTTTTTCAGAGAAGTGGATGACCATATTTCTCTGTGTTTTATCTTACAGCCATGTTCTTAAAAAAATCACTTATAATTTGGTATCATTTTTATTTCAGATTGCCTCACTGCTGTTTTCATTTTTCTCTGAGCTCTTACAAACTGCACTGTAAAGTTGAGACAGTGCAGTTTGTAAGAGCTCATCAGAGAAAACAGCAGTGAGGCAATCAGAATATGATATTCTCAGGAGACCATGGCTGCGGGTATTTTACTTGCAGTTGGAGCTGTGGTTGCATTTCGAAGGCAATCACTTCCTTGTAGACCATTACTACTTTGTGATCAGATCTTGTACATCTACCTGTTGATGTAGTTGTTCTGTGTCAAAATGCTAAATGATCCTTTAATGAAGCATCTTGATTAGTTCATCAGGTACAGTCAGCTGAGGGAGCATGTTAGGTAGAACTTGTGCAATATTTAAATGATGGTTTGTAGTACTGAGATATCACAGCACTTCTGCAGAGTGTTGTTGGAGCAATAAAGTGCTTATTAGATAGAGTTGGTGCAAACACGACATCAGTAATAGTTTCTGTGGCAAGAGTTCTATTGATTGTGATATGTCTGTCTGCCACTGGACCTCTGGAGTCAGAACAGTGGTGGATTAGGGCATGTGTGATGCTAACCTTGAAGTTCATGTCTTCCTTCTTTCTAAAAAGATCTGAAACCTTTAAGTAGTTTGTGGCCACAGTGAGATGTGAAAGTATTGCAAACGCTTAGGTCAGTGAAACTGTGAGTGAGATTCTAAATATTTTATCTCAAGGTTTCGGCCGGTTCGAGGGGGTTCTCGGCACGATGGTTGTGGCCCACGAGGGAGAGATGCTTTTATGAACATGGATGACTTCATGGGCGATGAGGAGTTTGAGCAAGCAGAGGAGAATGCAAGGGGCCGTGACCCAGGAGGAAGAGGACGGGGCCGTGGAGCAATGCGAGGTACGGCTGAATGTCGATAAATTGTATATCCTTCCACAATTTTGTGGAAGTGATAAATGGGCAGCCAATTTAAAAAGCAGCTCAAATGTGTTAAGACTTTACCAATACTGATAAACCCTATTCCAAAAGATATAGAGACACTCTAGTTTGCAAGCCCTGATGTGCAGTAATGTCAACTGAATTGTGGACAAATTTATAGAGCACCCTCTCAGAAGGATCTAACCATTGATAGCTGGTCAGCCTGCCCCAGTGTACTTACTTATCATAAGTATACTGGTTTACAACACCATTCAATCAGAATATCACTGAGCCATTTCCTAACTTTTATCCAGCCCTAACTCAACAAAAACCTATTAGACTTAGTTTTCAAATTTTCCTTTGACCCCTACTCTCAACAACTTTTAAAGGTAGTTTTGGGTTTCTCCAGCTCTTCAGGAAGAGGTTCTTTCGGATCACTCTTGAACGGCCTGCTCTAACTTCAGGCCATGTCCCTCCTTCTGAACTCTCACTCCAGAGGAAGTGGTTTCCTTCCATCCATCCTGTCAACTCCTCCAACCATCTTGAACAACTCGTGGCACTCCATGATAGCGAGGCACCAGAGGTGCCAAGTGGCTCTTGATGCCGACAGAAGTTGTTTCATTTTCAGTGTCTAATGTGCTGAACTGTTCTACAGGTGGGCGAGGGGGTCTCCTTCCCCTACCCGGCCATGACGAATTCCCACGCTTTGAAGGTGGCCGTAAGCCTGAGAAAAGGCCATTGTCTCCAGGAGGTCATCGCGATGGCTGGGGTGGCAGAGGGGACCGCGGAGAAATGCACGAACCTGTCAGAGAACAAGGTTTGTTCAGGGGGAAATCTCCACCATCCACAGTCAAAAACTGTCAGTAGAAGAACTAAACTCAGCCCTAAAGGTGTTGTTGTCAAGGCGAACTGCCCACATACCCTGGCGTTAACATTATTCATGTGCAAACCAATATGAATGTCTACAGCTATGTTGGAAACTACCTCTCCCTTGGTAAATCAGTTGAAAAGTTTTGTAAAGCTCACCCAGTATCCTGAAATTTAAATTATCATAATGTAACACATTAACTTTCTTTTTCTATCATGATTTTTTAATTTTAAGTCATTCTAAAATATGAAAAGGGGTCTGGAGTGCAGTTGGGATCGGTGGTTGGGATCCAGAACACCAGGGGTCAGGAAAGTGGGTGGGGTTGTGTCCGAAGCCTGGGTGCAGAGTGCCTGTATATTTCCCACTCCCCTTCAACTCACGGGAGTCACTGAATAATTTATTATACCACTATGTAGCATGTAAAAATAGTGAAATAAAGGTGTGTTTGGCATTTGTAGCAGTAACAACCAATAGTCCGGACAATCTACTGGTCCAGTATCAGCAAAGTCTCCAGGGTGCCGGATTATTGGAGTTTCACCAAAAAAAAGGGACCTGAGTCACTGACGGGGAGAATTTGGGTGCAGTGGGTTGTCCATTCAAGGACGGGCCACAAGAGGTTTCCGAAAGTATATACCAGGCCAGGACTGTGCAATCAAAAGCAGTCATCTGAGCAATCAAATCCACACAGCTACCACTTTCAATCCAGATGAGGGGTCTTGACCCGAAATGTCAGTTATCCATTCCCCTCTATAGATGCTGCTCAGCCTGCTGAGTTTCTCCAGCTTTTTGTATGTTGCAATCAAATCCACTTTGTCCAGTCTATGCAGGATTTATTTCAGGAGAGAGATTCATTAGCAATTGCCATTGTAAAGCAGCACAACAAGAGTGAATGATTGCTGTGGGAGCCTCCCTGTTTCTGTACAACGTGTACCGAGCAGCACTGGCAGATGAATCCCTAGTTGTCCTTTCTGAGTGGATGGGGTTGAGATGCTCCATTGAAGTGAAGATTTTACTGGCTCATTGGTTGCTGAATAAGCTGCCTCACCGTGATCTCTTAATCTCATGTACCTATTGAATAAGGGCATTTTGTTATTTGTTCAGGACAGGCAGGTATGCAGCTCCTACCAGTGCTAGGCTGACATAGAGTCACAACACATGGAAACAGCCCTTTGGCCCACTGAGTCTGTGCTAACCCATTTACACTAACCCAATGTTAATCCCATTTTATTCTCCCTGCATTCTCATCAACTTCCCCCAGATTCAACCACTCAGCTGTATACACCAGGGGCAATATACAGCGACCAAGTAACATGCCAACCTGTACATCTTTGAGATGTGGGAGGAAACCCACACAGTCAGTCACAGGGGGAACATGCAAACTCCACACGGAGGTCAGGATCGAACCCAGGTCTCTGGTGCTGTGAGGTAATGGTTCTGCTAGCTGCATCACTGCCACCCAGTGGCATCACACATCACCAAGGAAGGATAGTGTGGGCTGTTTTGGCATCACTGCAGAAGTGCTTGTTATGAAATACTTGTCATAAGCAGGGACCGAGATTTGAACTAACCTGTGTGTGCTTGTACTTGATTGTTTTACAGGCCGAGGTGGTCCAGCTGTATCACCACGAATGCCCAAATCTGGCCGCTCCAATTCACACGAGGGAGATCGACACGACGGCTTTCACCGAGATGACGGATTCAGTGGGCCAGGAGGACCCCCTCCGCGGGGTGGTGCCAGGGGCGGACCCAGCTGGGGAAGGAGTGGGAAGGGCTCGGTTCCACCACCCCGTCGAGGGCCTTCCAGGGGCAGCAGAGGGAGATGAGCGAGCAGCAGCACTGAGAGAACGGATTTTACTCAAGATGTCCTGGGGCATGTATAGTCTTTCAACCAAACCTTGCACGAGTGACCTGTGCAAGAGTCTGGCCCCGGGAGAAGCAGCAACCTTTCCTTTTTTCATTTTTGTACAGCTGGCAGCAGTGTTTGTTGTTAAACTCCAGCAGTTTTAGTGTTGTGAGGTCTGGAGCACTGCCACACACACACACACACACAAAAACACATATGATATGTGTCAGATCAAAGAAGCTCTGACTCGGTGTACAGTTTGTCTCGAGTGTCATTTTGTATGACTACACAATATAATTTGTGCAAAATTTAACAGAAAGATAGAGACCTGGTCTGTTTTTATTTTGCCACATCTTGTTTTACATACATAATACATCTGTTGACCTCTCTCTGAGGTTGTTCTCTGAAGTACAGATGAGAAACTAAAGATATGTTTCAGTGTTTTGCCCTCTGTTTCGGGGATTTGGGCAGTGAGATCTGGTGCTGACTCCAAGGCAGACATTGGGCAGGTTCAGCCTGTCTTTGCAATATACAAAGGACTACTGACTGTGAGAGGTGAATGCTGTACAAGACACCAGAACTGCCTGCCTTTTGAGAAGTGCGTCTTGTGCCTAGCCAACAACTAAATGCGGCACCTTCAGCAATGCCACACTCCCTGAGTACTGCACTCAAATCCTGCAGAGGGATTTGAACCTACTCAGTGGTAAGGCTACCCATGCAGCCAAGTTAACCCACTAGGGATAATGGAGAGCCACATACTCAGAGTAAAGCTTCAGGTAATCCAAAATGAGTCACAATCACAAGGCATCACTGCTTCAAGTCTGGGCAGTGCAGTCACAGGTGGAAAGGTGAGGTCTGAATAGCCATACATTCACCCAGAGAGGGAGACAGACAGACAAGCATTGGTCATTGTAAACACAAATGTGGATAGTGCTGATCCACTTGTGCACAGCTATTAAAGGTGTAAGATCCCATGGAGAGGCAAATGAAAGTCAGCTGTAGGCAATATACTGATGGTGCAAAGGCAGTTTCCTGGGTTTTAGCCATGTAATTGTATTTGAATGCTGCCAGACCTAATCAGACTTACAGAAAGTGCAGAGGAAGCCATGTACAGTCAAGTTGAAATTCATTGTCTTCTTGACTTTCCTAAACACAGATTGCATTGGGTATCTGCAACTGGCTCCCTCCTCCATTAATTTACCAACTTGTCCATTTATGTACCATTTCTTATTGCCCTTTATCACCAAACTATTATTTCACTAGTTAGTAAAATCAGCTTTCCCTATATTTTCTAATCTATGTCTTTGTTCTGTACTTATCAAGGCAGAAATACCAGCCCTATAACTTTGTGATGGGACTTTTGGTGGTTCCATGTTAGGAACTAGGGTAATTGTTACATGTTGCGAAGTTCCACATGTGATCAGTTTTCTTTACTGTTAATCTGAACAATAGCATGATCCAGGGGCAGAACAGGTTTTGTTTTCGAGATTTAATCTAGATACTCAGCTTCCTTGTGCCTCTCAATACTTATTGGGGGCAAGCCATGGAACTACTTGAGAAAATAAGTTTGTACTTGAATCACCAAGAAGCTTTATTTCACAGTGAGCAGAGACTGCTCTTACCATCCTGCATTTTTCCAAATCCTGTCAATTGGCAGAAATCTCGGAATGAATTCTCCATTAGTTGATTTACCCTATCTGATCCCAAATGTTCAACCACTTTGATCTGCACTGTTAGCTGTGATCCTTCAACCTGATTGTTAATTAAAGATAATTTTTGTGAACCCAAGTCTCTTCATGATCCCTCTCCAGTGCCGAAGCCCATTCTCAACCTGATCAACAAGTAACATCTCAGCCCAGTGACCAAATTCCCCTCGCCGGAAGAAAACAGTGAAATCAGAAAGCACACATTCACACGCCTGGACCTCTCGCACCCAATGGCCAGGGCTGATGTTTTCATATCTGAAATCGAAGGATAAGATATCAAATGATATGGAATAAAGTTGGGTAAATAGGTTTGAAGAGCAGTTAATGCACAGAAAAGTGCAGGAGTAAATTTCGGGTTAGGAAGCAGTGGGGTGCGGCAGGGTTTGAGTTTGGGACCCTGGCTGTTCGCAACTAGATCAGTGGTTTGGTAAATTTGTTTATTATTGTCAGATTTACTAAGGTACAGTGAAAAACTTTGTTTTGCATGACATCCATACAGATCATTTCATTGCCATTTTTATTTTTTTATTTTTTATTTTTTTTTCCATTGTATCATTCTAGGGAACCATTCAATAGTCATAACAGCAGGATAGAAGTTGTCCTTGGGCCTGGTGGTATGTACTTTCAGGCTTCTGTATCTTGTGCCCAATGGGATGGGGGGGGGGGGGGGGGGGCGCACGAGAAGGGAGAATGTCTGGGATGGGTGGATGAGATCTTTGATTATGTTGGCTGCTTTACCGAGGGAGTGAGAAGTGTAGACAGAGTCCATGGAGGGGAGGCTGGTTTCTGTACATGAGCGGAGTCCACAACTCTGCAGTTTTTTGTAGTCAGGAGCAAAGCAGTTGCTGTACCAAGCTGTGATGCATCGTGATAGGATGCTTTCTATGGTGCATTGAAAAATGTTGCTGAGGGTCAATGGGGACATGTCAAATTTCTTTAGCTTCTTGAGGAAGTAGAGGGGTTGAGGGGAACCAAGTGTACTATATCCAAGTTGTGGATGATACAAAGCTGGGGGGCACTGTGGAAGCGGAGGGGTTCATAGGCAGGATGTGTGAATGGATAACATGGCAGTTGGACAGTGGGAAGATGTGGAGTCATCCTCTCTGGAAGAAAACAATTGAAAAGCAGTGTATTTTTTTCAAATGGTGATTGAAAGGTGATGTTGTTCAGGGAGATCTGTATGCTTGTACATGAATCACTGAAATTTAAGGTACATGTACAGCAAAAAATTAGGATAGAATACATCCTAATAAAGTTAGCCATCATTGCAAGAGGATTTAAGACTTCTTACTGCAACAACACAAGTCTCTGGTGAGGCCACACCTGGATTATTGTGTACAGGTCTAGTCTCCGTTCCCATGGAAGGTTATTCCAATAGAGAGAGTGGTGTGAATCTTGGCCAGATTGGTTCCTGAGATGGGTTGGCCATATGGGGAGAGATTAAGCAGTCTGGGTTTATTCTGCACCGAGTTTAGCAAGATGGAAGGTGATCTCTGGGAACATGCAAAGTCCTGACTGGGTACACAGCGGTCTGTGGAATTTCTGTCGCTGAGGATATTCAAAAGGAAATTGATAGAATTTTGAATGTTTGGGAATGTGGGATTAAGTGCAGATAAAAGATAAACTATGAGCAGACATGAGGGGCTGAATGGCCTACTATTTAAATACAAATCAACCAACTTAATGAAAGACGCTTGAAGGGCCGAATGGCCCACTTTCCTTCCCGTGGCTTCGTCAGGAGAGTTCAAGATGAGGCACGGGCATTTTTGGGAATCTTGAACTTCCGTGGGAAGGGTATCGGAACAAATTCAAGTCGTACAGGGCAGTGTGGAGGGCTAGAACAAGAGTACTCCCGAGTGGGAGACCAGACAGTGAACGACCCTCTTTCTGTGAGGAGTATTGATTAGGTTCGAACCAGAGGCGCCCACTGCAATCTCCAACCAGAGGAGGTATCAAGGCAGTGTTGTCTTTGACCTGGTCCCTGGCGAAAAGCTAAGGGCAGATGCCAGAGCGGTGGTCTCACCAGCCCAAAGGTCTGGACCAGCGGCGGTATCTGGCTGAGTTGAGGCAGGACGAGCTGCTCCTGTGGATCGGGGAGCCGGGACAACACGGCCAAGGGAGAGCCTATGAGTATCCCTGGGGTTCTGGTGTTCAAGGTCCCAGGGGGTAAAAAGCCCCTTTAAAGCGCTTTGGCTCTGATTCCGATCTGGCTCAGAGCTCCGGGCTGTTTACGAGATTTCAGTAGTTACACTCCCCCTTGGGAAGTCGCCCCATGGTGTTGCCAAGAGCGCACGGCAGCCCAGCGCTCTCCTTTTTTGGGTTGAAAACTCTCGGCAGAGTTACAGTCTCCAGGCAGCGAGCGAGCGGGGAGCCGCGCCGAGGACCATGACCGGGAGGTGAGGAGACCGGCGGTGCGGACCATGTAGCAGGAGCGTCTCGGGGAGAGGGGATGGGGAGAAACGGGGAGAGTGGAGTGAGGGAGGGTGAGAGAGGGGAATGTGAGTAGGGGTGTGGAAGAGAGAGTGAGTGTGAGACAGGAGTGGAGAGAGAGAGGAATGTGAGTAGGTGTGGAGAGAGGGGAGAATGAGAGAGGGGGTAGAGTGGGAATGAGTGGGGGCCTGCAGAGAAAGTGTGAGAGAGGGTGTGAGAAGGGAGTATGTGGAGAAAACAATGAGAGAGTGTGAGGGAGGGAGGGTGAGAGGGGATGGAGGGAGAGAAGGGGAGTGGGGAGAGAGTGTTGACAGAGATGCCGAGAGTGACATTGGGTGCTCTGGTTATAATCTTCCAGGCGTATGGATTCTGGAATTGTTCCTGTGGATGGGAGGGTGGCGAATGTGACAACACTATGGAGGAAAGGACGCTACTGACCTGTCAGTGTAACATCATCGGTGGGGAAATGCCGGACGTAACAACAGAACAGCTTGAAAAGAAAAATAGGAGTGAATGGAGTTATTTATGAAAAGGAAATCATGTTTGACTAATCCATTGAAGTCCTTGAGTATGTGATGAGTAGAGTAGAGGAGGGGACCAGTGACTGGGGGGGGGGGGGGGAATGTTGGAATTTTCTGAAGGCTTTCAATGAAGTGCCAGCCAGGACAGCGCACAGAGCATGGGAATAAACAGACCCTCCTCGGCTTGGCAGGCTGTGACGGATTGGGCACCGTTAAGGTCCCAACCTTCCACATATCAACAACTTGTGAGGTGACCCATGAGGCAGTGCAAGGTGTACTGATGATTCTGCTGTTGTGGGTAGGGAGGAGGACGTAAAGAGGTTCCAAGGGGACACGGACAAGCTGAGTGACTGGGCAAGAGTAAGGTGGATGCAAGATAATGTGGAAAAACAGGAGCTATTATAATGCAGAAATGCAGCATTTTTTAAAAAGGTGACAGATTGGGAAATGTTTCTGTTCACCACAACCCAGGGGTCCTTTGACACGATACACCAAGCACCAACATGCAGGTGTTGCAAGCTGTTGGGAGGGAACATGGTATAGGGGCCTTTATATGAGAAGATTTGAGTACAGGTGTAACATGTCTTACCGCAGTTTTACCGGGCCTTAGTGAGACCACACCTGGAGTATCCTGCAGAGCTTTGGTCTCCTCACCAAAGAGAAGATGTAGTTTCTGCAGAGGGAGTGAAAATTCACCAGTAGTGCTGGGTTTGCTGTATGAGGGATTGGGTCTCTATTAGAGTTTAGAAGAATAAGAAGATACTTTAATGAACTTATGACAGAGTGGGTGTGTTCCCCCAGCTGAGGAGTTTGGGGCCGGGGGCACAGCCTCAGAATAAGGGGTCAGGTATTCACTGCTGAGATGAGGAGACATTCCTTCACTCAAAGGCTGGGAAATCTCTCCCAGAGAGATTTGGAGGCTCAGTCACTGAGCTCATTCAAAGCAGAGATCCGTGGAGTTCCGGATATTACGGGATTAGGGATATGGGGACTGAGCAGTAAAGTGTCACTGGAGTAAGCTCAGCCGTGTGAAGGAGCAGGCTACAGGGGTGAATGGTCTCCACATGTTCATGTGATTGACAGAACGAGGGAGAGATCGTGGGGAGAGAGTGAGAGAGAGGTCAGTCCTAGGTATGAGAAAATAGTGTGTCGGTGTTGCAGCAATGGGTGTGAGTGTGTGTCAGTGAGTGTGAGTGTGCTAGTATTGGGTTGGTGTGAGTGTGTCAGTGTTAGGTGGGAGTGTGTATATGTTGGTGAGTGTGAATTTGCTAGTATTGGGTTGTGTGGATGTGTCAGAATATTAATGCGTATGAGTGTGTCAGTGCGTGTGTGTGTGTGTGTGTGTGAGAGAGAGAGCTCCAGTAGATGTTAGTGTGTCAGTTTGGGGTGGAAAAGAGTGTGTCAGTGTTGGTTAAGTGTGAGTTTTCCAGTGTTGGCTGGCTGTGACTGTGTCAGAGTGCAGTGAGCATGATTGTGTCAGTGCGGGTGCGTGTGAGGGTGTCAGTGTTGAGTGGGTGTGAGTATGTCAGTGTAGTGTGTGGTTGTGTTAGTGTGGGTGCTAAGTGCGTCAGTGTGGGTGCTGAATGTGTCAGTATGAATATCTCAGTATGAGTGTGCGTGTTGGTGAGTGTCAGTGTTGGGTGTGATTGTGTCATTGTGGGCGAGTGTGTTGGTAAGTGTGTCAGTGTGAGTGTGTCAGTGTGTTGTGTTGGGTGTCAGTGTGTTGTGTTGGGTGTCAGTGTGAGTGAATGTGTCCGTTATTACAGTGTGCCTTGGTTTTTCCGGTATCCGCACTGACTCCCATAGGTTGGATCGGGCTGGGTGCTGTGGGCAGTGGGAGTTCCCTCCCTGCTGGTCTGGGAGGTCAGACACCTCCTCTGGTCTGTGACGGCTCCCACAGTCGACCGTCTGCCCGAGGGTCCGGAGGCCGGGGTGTGGAGCTCATTTCCCAGCCTGACCTTCAGGTTCCGGGCCTGGGAAGGGGCCAGAGGAGCCAAGCAGCTCCAATGGGACATGGCTGGTCTGTGGGATCTCCCTCTTCAACCCCCCATCCACTCCACAGCCTGTGTTTCAGCTGTGACTACCCCTCCCTCCCTGCCTGAGCTCAGGAATCCTCTTATTCCAGTCAGGAAGGAAGCCGGAGGCCGGCAGGACAATCTCCTCCTTCGGGATTGTGAAGCTTTGGTTGCTGAGGGGCCCGGCCAATCACGGTGCTGGGGCTGGACGGCTGGAGCTGTGGGGGGAGGGAGGACCGGGACCTTGTCCCGGGAATGCGACAGTGCCTGTTCCGGAGAAGGAACCGTTTGGGAAGCCAGGCCAGGACAGGGCGGGAGATGCTGGTGGGACTGATGGCGGAGGTGAGGCTTCGAGAGCTGACTTCGTCCCAGCTCTATCGTCGTCGCTACGGACGCCACAGTGGGCTGCTGGAGATGTGGGGCTCAAGGTCTGAGCCCCCACGACCAGGGTAGGTGGAGCCCGACAACCCCAGGACACTTGGTCCAAGAGCCAGTAGGTCAGAGACAGGGTGGGCAGTGTCCCACACCCCTCCCCCTCTCCTCCCCACCCCAGGCCCTGCATGAATCACCCAGGACAGTTCAGCCCCTGCTGTCGGGACACCCAAGGATTTAACCTCCTCCCCCCGACCCCTTCCTGTCCCCACAGAGGTTTCATCTGTCTGTACGTCCTGCTTTGGATCTGGGGAAGTGGGGGTGGTCAGGGGTCAGGGGTCAGTAGGCTGGTTAGAGGTCGGGTGTGGCCCTGGCCTTTGTCACTGAATAAACTGTAGATCAGGCAGCAGGGTCGCTGTGGTCTGTCCCCAGGCTGGGCCCAGTCAGCAGGCAGAGGGAGGGGGAGGGGGAGGATGGTGGTGAAGAGGGAGCGGAAGTATGGACGGAGGGGTTGGGGAGAGGAGCGAGAGAAAGGGGGAGATGGAGGAGTGAGGAGATGGAAGGATGGATGGAGGGAGGTGAGGGAGAGGGAAGGAGGGGGTACGATGGGAGGGGGTGGGGAGAGGGAGGAGGAAGTGATGGAGAGGGAGGGTGGAGGAGGGGATGGAGGGTGAGGGAGGTACGGAGGGAGGGGGTGGGGACAGAGGGTAAGGAGAAAAGAGTATGAGGAGTTAGGGAGAAGGAAATGGTAGGATAGGAGGTGGTATGGAGGGTGTGTGGAGAGGGGAGGGGAGGGGAGAGGGAGACATGGAGGGGTGATGAGAGGGGAGAGTAGGGGACAAAGAGGTGCTGTGAGGGAGATGTAGGGAGAGGGAAGAGGGAGTGAGGTGGAGGGGGATGGAGGAGGCGGGGAGAGTGAGAGATAGAGGTGATGGGAGGGGAGAGGATGGGGAAAGGGGAGAGCTGGGGTGGAGGGATGCTGGAACCGGCTGGCTCCAATGTAGAGATAGTCAGTTCTCAATGGGCAGAATGGACTCCTGTGCTGTAGATGACTATACCCCCGATAGGGGGTGTAGTGGGAGAGGGGATAGGAAGGGGGAGGGGTGAAGAGTGGTTGTGGTGTCACCGGTGCGGGAGTGGTGACAGCCTGCCCCTTTGGAGGGGTGGAGGGGACCAGATCGAGTGCTGTGCCCCATGCCCCTGGGGAGGGAAGGAGAGGAGGGGATTGTGATTGAATCTGGTGAATCGGACCTTTGCGGATGAGTGGTGATGAGTGGCTTGGGGTAAGGGGCTTGTCTGCAGTGAGGGAGGGGGAACATGGACGCTGTACTGGGGGGTGGTTCATATTGAGTGTGAGGAGGCAGATGTTGGGGGAAGGGGTGTGTTTGTACTGGGGAGGGGCAATCAGACATGCAGTAGGTGGGCTGAGGGGGGTTTGTTGTGTATATTGGGGGTGTGGCCATGGTTTATTGATCGCTCCAGGGGATCCCTTGCTGGGATACCAATGGAGAGCTCCCAGCATTCTCCCTGCCCTCTGGGGCAATGGATGACACGAACTTCCTGGCTCTCAGAATGGGATCCCACCTGGAAAACGTTTTTCTCTCAGGGAAATGAGTCTTTGGAAGTATCTTCCTCAAAGGCAATGTCCTTGTCTGTGTTCAGGGCAGCAGTAGAGAGGTAAGGCCGAGGGTGGGTGGGAGTGTGGATCCAAAGTGACAGTCACATCGATCTTGTCAAATGGTGGGGCAGGTCCGAGGGGCTGAATGGCCTCCTCCTGCTCCTCATTCATGTCTTGGGGCTCCCTGTTCACCTGTGGCCACTTCAGGCTTTGGAACAGTTGTCACAGCTGTAACGTAGGGGTGGTTACCGCCATCTCCACCTTCTGTGAGGTGATGTGACCAGGTCACTGTCTTTGTCGGATGGGATAAGGATTGGCCAGGACACCAGGGACAACTTGGGGCCCTTTACACTCACTCACAGGACCGTCAGCACTGGGTATACCTACAAGCGACAAGGTGCCAGCCTGTACAGGACTATACATGTGCCTACCATCTAAAGCCACAAGTGGTCGATAGAGCTGAGCAAACACACAGCCAACAAATCCCATCAAAGCTACTAGATAGAGTCATGGACAGTGGTGGACAGGTACACAGCTAACAGGAGGAGGAGGATCCAGCAACATCCTCATCCTTGGTGACGGTGGGACCCAGCATAGGAGTGTTAGAGATCCCACTGTCACAGAAGCTATTCAGCCAATTCGATTCACTCCATATGATGTCAAGAACTGGGTGGGAGCAGTGGATACAGCAGAGGTTCTGGGACCAGACAACATCCCAGCTGTAGAACTGAATACCTGCATTCCAGAACTAGCTGTGCCTCTAGCCAAGCTGTTCCAGTGCAGTTACAACACTGGCATCTACCAACATTGTGGAATATTGCCGAGACAGGACCTGTTCACAAAGTGGATACATCCAGCCCGGCTAATTACTGCCCAAACTGTCTGCTCTCAATCATCAGCAAAGGGATGGAAGGTGTTGTTGACTATTCCATCAAGTGGCACTTGTTCACCAGGAACCTGCTCATCGATGCCCAGGTCAGGAACACTCAGCACCGGACCTCATCACAGCCTAGGTCCAAATCTGGATCAAAGCTCTGATTCCAGAGGTGGGGGGAGAGAGTGCTCCTGACATCAAAGCAGCATTTGACTCAACGCGGCTTCTTGGAGCCCCGGTGAAGCTGAAGTCATTGGGCATCAAGGGGCAAGAATTCAATGGTTGGTGTCAAACCTCACACAGATGAGGATGGTTATGGTCATGGATGTCAATCATCCCAGCCCCAGGACCTCACTGCAGGAGTTCCTCAGACCCAACCATCTACAGCTCCTTCCTCAGTGACCTTCCTTCCATCACTGATGATTGCACAAGGTTCAATTCCACTCACAACCCCTCAGCAAGTGAAGTAGTCCCTGCTTGCAGGTAACAAGACTCAGACAACATTCAGGCAGAGGCTGGTAAGTGGCAGTAACATTCACACCAAGTGCCAGGCAGTGACCATCTCCATAAGAGAGAATCTAACCAGCTACCTCTGACATTCAATGACATTACTGTCACCTTAGCTCCCCTGCCCCCACCCCCAACAACATCATGGGGCCACCACTGACCAGACATTCAATTGGATCGGCCACACAAATCCCATGGCTACAAGAACAGGTCAGAGGCTGGAGATCCTGGAGTGAGTGACTCACCTCCTGATACCCCAAGACCTTCCCACCATTCACAGGGCACAAGGCAGGAGCGTGATGGAACGCTCTCCACTTGCCTGGATGAGTGCAGCTCCAGCAACTCTCAATCAGCTCAGGACCAACCAGCACAGAGCAACCTCTGGAGTGACACCCCATCCACCACCCTAAACTCTCCCTGCCTCCTCCACCATCAGTGACCAGTGGTTGCGGTGAGCACCGTCTACAAAATGCACTGCACTTACCCAGGCCACTCTGACAGCACCTCCCAAACCAATGACCTCTGCACCCAAAAAGGGCAAAGGGCAACAGGGGACACCACCACCTGCAGGTTCCCCTTCTTATTGCACACCATCCGGATTTGGAAATCATGGGTGATTGACCTCCAACGTCCTTCTGAATTCACAGCTTAGGAATGGGAGTAGACTATTGATCCGTTTGTTACCTCAATTCGGCAGTGTCATCTACCCTTGGTAATAGAACATAGGACAGTACAGCACTGGACAGGCCATTCAGCCCACAATGTTGTACCGACCTTGATGCCGATTTATACTAAATGCCCTCCTCCCGTCTATCATTCATATCCCTCCATTCCCTTCATAATCTTTCACCCCCTCGCTTGTCAAGAATTTGCTCCCTCTGTTTCAAAAATATCCAAAGACTCTTTCCACCTCCCTTCTTGCAGAGGCCAATAGTGATCCTGGATGGGTTAAGGTTTAGTTTGGGTTAAGGTTTAGTCTTGTTTAGGTTGTGATTAAGTGGTGTTCTAATTCAGATGAAATATTTAAAGAATTGGACATGGAAGTTAGGAAGAAAGTATTGATGCCGATTTATACTAAATGCCCTCCTCCCGTCTATCATTCATATCCCTCCATTCCCTTCATAATCTTTCACCCCCTCGCTTGTCAAGAATTTGCTCCCTCTGTTTCAAAAATATCCAAAGACTCTTTCCACCTCCCTTCTTGCAGAGGCCAATAGTGATCCTGGATGGGTTAAGGTTTAGTTTGGGTTAAGGTTTAGTCTTGTTTAGGTTGTGATTAAGTGGTGTTCTAATTCAGATGAAATATTTAAAGAATTGGACATGGAAGTTAGGAAGAAAGTATTGATGCCGATTTATACTAAATGCCCTCCTCCCGTCTATCATTCATATCCCTCCATTCCCTTCATAATCTTTCACCCCCTCGCTTGTCAAGAATTTGCTCCCTCTGTTTCAAAAATATCCAAAGACTCTTTCCACCTCCCTTCTTGCAGAGGCCAATAGTGATCCTGGATGGGTTAAGGTTTAGTTTGGGTTAAGGTTTAGTCTTGTTTAGGTTGTGATTAAGTGGTGTTCTAATTCAGATGAAATATTTAAAGAATTGGACATGGAAGTTAGGAAGAAAGTATTTCCTCTGGTGGAAGTGCCCTGTTCATGAGACATATCCTTAAAATAGGAGCTAGGTCAGTCAAAGGTGACATCAGGAAGGAATTCTTCACACAAAGCTTTTTCACACAGAGGGTGGCGGTTATGTGGAACGAGCTGCCAGAGGAATCTAAAACTAGAGGACATGGGTTTAAGGTGAGAAGGGAAATATTTACAAGGGACCTGAGGGGCAACTTCTTCACACAGAGGGTGTGCGTATATGGAACGAGCTGCCAGAGGAAGTGGTTGAGCCAGGTACAATAACTACATTTAAAAGTACACTTGGACAGGTACACGAATAGGAAAGGTTTAAGAGGGATACGTGCCAAACGTGGGCAAGTGGCTTAGGAAGGCACCTTGGTCAGAATGGACAAGTTGGGCCAAAAGGCCTGTTTCTGTGCTATATAACTCGATGACTCCAAAAGGAAGTGAAAATCTGGAACTATATATCCAAAAGCTGTTGAGATTAGGGAACCATTTAGAAATGTCAAAGCTTGTGGGTTTTTGTTGGTGAGGAATTTAAGAGATGTTGAACCAAGGCAGTCAAGGTGCAGCTCAGTCTTGAATTAATCGAGGGATGGAACAGGTTTGAGGAACTGAGCAACACAACCCCATTGCGATGTTCCTTGCTCTCGGGGCTCTCAGCTCTTACCCAACCTCTCCAACTCCCTCCCCACATTAAGAGGCGACTTCTGTGATGCATCTGGAGCAGGTGAGGAGCCCTGGAGCTCCACACTCTGGGTGGGAGAGTGCTGCTGACTGTCACACATGGTGCACAGTGGCACAGCGGGTAGAACCGCTGCTTCACAGCGCCAGAGACCCGGGTTCAATCCTGACCTCAGGTGCTGTCTGTGTGGAGTCTGCACGTTGTCCCTGTGACAACGTGGGTTTCCTCCGGGAACTCCAATTCCCTCCAACATCCCAAAGGTGTGCAAGATGGTCGGTTAATTGGCCGCTGTAAATTGCCCCTAGTGTGTAGGTGAGTGGCAGAATTGGGGGGGAGTTAATGGGATTGTGGGGAGAATAAAATGGGATTAGTGTAGGGTAAGTGTAAATGGGTGGTTGATGGTCGGCAGGGACTTGGTGGGCTGAAGGGCCTGTTTCCATGCCATATCTCTCTCTGACTCTAGGTCCTGTCCCTAGTTAACCATACTCCCAATGCTTGCCGCTGGTGTTGAACTCACTGGTGACATTTCCACCAATAACATCTGGTTGCCAGAAACACCTTCAGCACCAGCCTTGGCTGTAATCCTGGTACCACAGGAGTACCAGACCGATGCAAAGAGGTAAGTGGCAACTTGCTGCTCCCTCAGCAAGGCCTGAGATGTTCTTGCTCCCTTCCAAGGCCGCCTGTTCTGCAGGGCAGCTCAACCTCGGCTTCCAGAACAAGTGCCTCTTCCGCTGCCCGCTCCCACTCATGCCTTTTCCCTCCATAGACACCGACTCTGGCAGGCATGGATTGGGATCAAGGTTTATGCACCTGGAGAGGGGATAGAACACAGAACATAGAACATAGAACAGTACAGCTCAGGAACAGGCCCTTCGGTCCACGATGTCTGTGCCAACCATGATGCCAATTTAAACTAATCCCATTAGCCTGCACATGATCCATAACCCTCCATTCCCTGCCTGTTCATATGCCTGTCTAAATCCCTCTTAAACACCACCATCGTGTCTGCTTTCACCACCTCCCTGGCAGCCTGTTCCAGGCACCTACCATTCTCTATGTAAAAAACCTACCCCATTCATCTCCTTTAAACTTTCCCCTCTCACCTTAAAGTTGTGTCCTCTAGGATAGGCTATCTCCAAGCCGGGGAACATTTTTTTATAGGTGGAACAGTGGAGCGGCCCAGTGGCGCAGCGGATAGAGCAACTGCCTCACAGTGCCAGAGACCCAGGTTCAATCCTGACCTCGGGTCCTGACTGTGTGGAGTTTGCATGTTCTCCCTGCAACTGGGCAGGTTTCCCCCGGGTGCTCCAGTTTCCTCCCACATCCCAAAGACACGTGGGTTGGTAGGTTAATTGGTCATTGTAAATTGCACCTAGTGTTTAGGTGGGTGATAAAATCTGGGGGGAGTTGATGAGATTAAGGAGATCCTAATGTTTAGTGTTAGACTAGTGTAAATGGGTGTGCGCAGACTATGCTGCTCTGTAACTCCATGAAGGAATCCTGCTACCCAGGCACCTCTCAAGAATGAGGCTCCATCTATCCCTGGTCAAACCCAAAAGATCAGTCATAGATCAATCCTCTCAAGAATCTGCAGTAACTTACCACTTTTTTTATATATATTTCTGCTTGAATAGATTTTAAGTGAAACGGAAAGCAGCTACTGTATAAGGTAGTGCAGAAGCTGGACTAACATGTATAGGAACGGAGACTGGGGGAGTGGGTTACAGTGGACCTCTTAGTCTTTAACAAGCCATGATTGTCTGTTTCCTAATTTCAGTGGAAGTTATTTAACTGTTCCAACTTAATACTGGTTTTGTATTAGAATGATCAAATCCAAGCATAGATCACTAACATTATTGTCCATATAAGGAAGAGAGTGTAGCAAGGTGAAGATACTTGCTAAACATTAGACACAGAAGACTAGTGCCATTCATATACATACACCCCAGGTGGTATGGGATCTCAGGCAGGTGATTGTGGGACCCTTTGGGGGAGATGCCACCTATTCGTTACCCCTGCTGCGTATCTCATTCAAGTTCAAGTCCAAGTTTATTGTCATAGGCATACATGCCCAGGGTATAACTGCCATGAAAATTAGCTTTTTGCAACAGCAGCAAAGTACGTCACAAACATGACAAACATGAGTTAACATAGACTTAAATTCACATAATTTATACATAACTTACACAACAAAATAAACATAACGACACTAGGGCTACTTCCCACTGGCCTGTCCCACAGATAGTTATTCAATGGCTGGGATCAGACTCTCCATCAACGTGCTGTACCCATCCCTTCTCCTGCCCAATTCTGGTTGGATTCCCAATCAGCCACGTGGTGTATCTCCATCTCCTTGGACAGAGCGCTGTGTGTGTGCAGTTCCCAGCTCAGCTAATGGGCTGTTGTACCACAAGACCATAGGAAGCAATAAGCCATTCACCCCCCTCAAGCCTGCCCTGCCATTCAATAGGACCATGGCTGAGAGGACATTCATGTTCACTTCCCTTTCCCCACAACCCCGAGTCCCCCATTGATTAGAAACCTACCTCAAGGACTCCACCCCCCACACAAGAAGTTCCAAAGACTCCCAACCCAAGGGAAGAAATTCTTCCTCATCTCAGTCTCAAACAGATGCTGCCTTATTCTGAGACTGCGCTCTCTGGTTCCGGACTCTCCCATGAGGAGAACCGTCCTCCCAGCATTTACCCTGTCCAGAAGTCACCTCTCACTCTTTTAAACCATGCAGCACAGTTCCAAACTCCTTTGTGTTGCAGCCTCCTGCAAATGTTCTCTTCTTTCTTCCAAAATGAACAAACTCACCTTTTCCCACATTATACTCCATCTGCCAGCTTCTCGCCCGCTCACCCAACCTATCAATATCTCTCCATAAACAGTCTGTACCCTCCTTGTGACTTCCCACCTATTTTTGCCTGTTGTACCTCCATTTCCTTCCTTCAAGCCATTCATACTGATTGGGGTCCCAGCACTGATCCCTGGGGTACCAACCTGACAATGACCCCCTTACCCCTACCCTCTACCTCCTACCTGTTAGCCGATTCTCTGTCAGTGCCAATATGTTACCCCATGGGCTCTTGTAACTAAATCATTTGTGAGACACCTTGTCAAATGGCTTCTGGAGGTCCAACTGTCCACCTGGAGGTCCACAGTTCCTCATTCTCCTCCAGGTGGGACTTCCTCCAAAAACTCGAACGCATTTGTCAGACATGATTTCCCCTTCATGTGACCACACAGACTCTGTTCGATCAGATTACAGTGTTCTAAAAGTGCTGCCAATCCTTCCTTGATTCTAACACTTTTCCAACAGTAGTTGTCAGGCTAATCAGTTTGCAGTTCCCCAGTTCTTGCCTCCCCTCCCTTTTGAACAAGGGTGTTCACGTTGGCAGTTTTCCAATACTCTTCCACTCTCTGCCCCCCCCCCCCCAATCTAAGGATTTTTACAAGAGTACAACTCTGTAAAACTCTAATAATCCGGATTCCAATTGTTCAGACATCCTGATGGTTTGGCATCTGGCTCCATCATTAAATTGGTAAATTGGTTTATTATTGTCACATGTACTGAGGTACAGTGAAAAACTTTGTTTTGCGTGCCATCCATACAGATCATTTCATTACACAGTGCATTGAGGTAGTACAAGGGAAAACAATATCAGAATGCAGTATGAAGTGTTACAGTTACAGTGCAGTGTAGGCAGACAATAAGGTGCAAGGCTATAACAAAGTAGATTGTGAGGTCAAGAATCCATCTTATTGTACTAGGGGACCACTCAATAGTCTTATAACAGCGGGATAGAAGCTGACCTTGAGCCTGGTGGTACGTGCTTTCAGGCTTTTGTATCTTCTGCCCGATTGGGGGGTGGGGGGGGTTGGTGGAATATCCGGGATGGGGGGCTGGGGGGGGGTCTTTGATTATGTTAGCTGCTTCACCGAGGTAGCAAGAAGTATAGACAAGAGTCCATGGAGGGGAGGCTGGTTTCCGTGAAGTGCTGAGAGTGTCCACAACTCTCTGCAATTTCTTGTGGTCTCGTGCAGAGCAGTTGCCATACCAAGCCGTGATGCATCCAGATAGGATGCTTTCTGTGGTGCATCGATAAAAATTAGTCTGGGATGTGAGCTGGGGGTCCAGACTGTGGACCAGAGCCAATGTTGGGGTCTGAAGTATCAGGAGTTAGGAACATCAGAACCAGGATACGGAGTGCTTATATATTTCCCACTCCATTTAAACTCATCAGGTTCACTGGAAAATTTATTGCACCACTGTGTAATGTGTGAAAAAGTGACATAAATGTGTGTTTGGAATAACATCCAATAGTCCAGAAAATTGATCAGTCTGGCAGCACCAAAGTCCCAATGGTGCTGGATTATCGGAGTTTTACTCCAATACACCCACTACCTCAGTGGTCACTTCCCTTAGGATCCCAGGATGCAAGCCACCCTGGGATTTACCAACCTTTTGCCCCATTAGTTTGCCCAACTCCTGGCTGATGGTGATGTTATATAATTCCTCCCCAACATTATTCAGTATTAACGTGCTATTTGTCGAACCATATGCCACATAGACCTGATGCAAGATACCTGTTCACCTCCCCTGCCATTTTCTTCTTCCCCATGACTATCTCTCTTGCCTCTTGGAAGCGCAGATGGGAAGGAAAAGAAGGTAGAAATGAAACGTCCAGTTGTGAGAGGGGATCTTGGCTTGCAGGAGTTGAGTGCATCGGGGTGGAGGTTAAAAACAACAAGGCAAAGTAGATAGTCCCTAAACAGCAGCTGCACTCTGGGACAGGGTAGGAATTACTCTTTTATACACCTCATACACATGGAGTGGGTAAAAGAGTCGTAATTATGGCAGACTTTGATCTTCCTTGGATAGGTTCATCAAATTGGAAAGGGAATGGAGTGTATTCAGGATTGTTTCCTGGAGTAACATGATATGGAGCTAATCAGGGAACTACATTGGATCTGGTGCGACAAAAACATCAGAATCAGAATCAGGTTTATCATCACTGACTTAAATGATGTGAAATTTGTTTTGCGGCAGCAGTACGCTTCTCACTGCCTCGGTAAAGCAGCCAGCATAATCAAAGGCCCAACCCATCCTGAGCATTCTCTCTTCTCCTCCCTCCCATTGAGCAGAAGACACAAAAGCCTGAAAGCATGTACCACCAGGCTCAAGGACAGCTTCTATCCCGCTGTTATAAGACTATTGGACGGTCCCTTTGTACAATAAGATGGAGTCTTGCCCTCGCAATCTGCCTCGTTATGACCTTGCATCTTATTGTCTGCCTGCACCACACTTTCTCTGTAGCAGTAACACTTGATTCTGCATTCTGTTACTGTTTTTACCTTGTACTACCTCAATGCAGTGTGTAATTAATTGATCTGTATGGACGGTATGCAAGACAAGTTTTTCACTGTATCTCAGTACATGCGACAATAATAAACCAATTTACTAAAGACATAAAATTACTATAAATTACAAAAATAAATAAATAGTGCAAAAAAGAAGGAATAATGAGATGTTGTTCATGGGTTCATGGATCATTCAGAAATCTGATGGTGGAGGGGAAGCAGCTGTTTCTGAATCATTGAGTGTGAGTCTTCAGGCTCCTGTACCTCCTCCCCGATGGATGTAATGAGAAGAGGGCATGTCTGCTGGAGGAACTCAGCGGGTCAAGCAGAATCTGTGGTGGGGGAAGGAGTTGTCGACATTTTAGGTCGAAACCCTGCATCAGGTTGAAGTGTTCCTGGGGAGCATTGATCATAGAATTTGGTATTCAGTTTGAGGGAGAGAAACTTGAATAAGAAACAACTGTGTTTCACTTAAGTAGGGGAAGTGACAATGGAGAGAGGGGAGAGTTGGCTAAAGTGGACTGGGAGAGAGATTATCAGGGAAGACAGTGGGGGAACAGTGACAGACACTTCAGGAGCTGATTCACAGCACTCAGTGGAAGTATCTCCCGGTAAGTGGAAGGATTCTAAGGTAGGAATGAATCATGGAAGTTAAGGAAGGTATTCAGCTGAAAGAAAAAATGCCAAAGGAGACAAAAGTTAGCAGTAGAGAGAAATACTGGAATAAGTTCAGGATCCAGTGAAGGAGGGGTGCAGGATAATAACAAGAGGAAATAAACCACGAGGGCAGACCAGGACGAGAAAATGGGAGTTCTTGTCACAGGCCAGTCCTGATGCACCATTCCCAATCAAAGTCAGCCGCCAAATCTCCAAATCTTTCCACTTCCTGTGTCTGTGATTTTCAGAATTGTCCGAAGGACCATTAGCTGTTTTACCCCCGAGGGTTACCATATCCCCATTACAGGTTATACCCCAGGGTTAACAGTATCCCCATTACAGGCTATTCCCCGGGGTTACAGTATCCCCATTACAGATTATACCCCAGGGTTATACTATCCCCATTACAGGTTATACCCCGAGGGTTACTATCCCCATTACAGGTTATACCCCGGGGTTTCAGTGTCCCCATTACAAATTATACCCCCGGGGTTTCAGTATCCCCGTTACAGGTGTTTTACCCCGGGACTAACACTTTCCCATTACAGCTGTTTACCCCTGGGTCTGTCAGTGGCCCAGCTGCGTCCACCTTTGTCCCCGGGATATCCGCTGTGTGTCCCACACCTGTGACTGGGGAGCACCGTTCTGACCTTCGTCCTCCGCTGGAACTTCTGCCCCCCCCCCCCCCCCCCCCCGACCGCTCTGGTTACAGGGGGCCTTGGTTTAAGGACAGCCCCGTGTGCTGGCTCTCACTGACACAGACGGTGCGACCCAGGGCAAGCGGGGGGTTTGAGCTCAGGTGGGACGGTCCGCACTGTGAGGGCAGAGCACCCCCTCCGGGCCGACCCATGGAGGGGCGAGCTCCAGCCAGCTGAGCCCTGAGTGTTTGCGTGACTGTGCACAGGGTGTATCACATTCCGACATTCCTAGGCACTGCTCGATATTCCTTCAGATCTCCCAGGAGGGTGGAAGGTTGCAGTGTTAAAGTGTTGTTCTGGATACAGGAAGTCAGTAAACACCAGGCAGCACGTAGGCTCACTGATGTCTCTGCAACCTTCTGCTTCAGGCAGTTGTCTCAGTGACTCCCGGTTTGGGTGGGACGGGATTGCTGGCCAGTTAATCGCTGAGAGAGCGAGAGCACCGTGAATACATCCACCTGCTACCCCACAGAACCTCGCAGTCTCCGGCTGTACCCAAACCTGGCACGGTCCCAGGTAGCGAGGGACTGAGTGTGAGGGGCTCACGGTGCTGGGAGTGACTCAGGGAGACTCTGGGACTGTCAGGGAGACTCTGGGAGTGACTCGGGGATTGGGAATGCCTCTGGGAGTGACTGGAAGTGACAAAGAGACTCTGGGAGTGACTCTGGAGTGACGCTGGGAGAGACTGGCGATGACTCCAGGAGTGACTCTGGGTGTAAGTGAGGATCTGGGTGTGTCAAGACCCGGTGAGAGTGAACCAGTAGGTGTGAGTGTGAGTAAGCGTGCTAGTGAGTGTGAGCTGCCGTTAGAGTGCTTCCTGCAGTCCGGTGTTCCCACAGTCCTTCCACTTTGAGAAACATTTTATCTTCCCACGGCTCCCAGCTTCCTGTTTACTGGTAAATCAAGTATTTGGCATAGAAATGTGTTGTCAGATCTGCCACCGGACCCTCCACAGGGAGACCAAGGGGATGGAGCTCCGCGAGGATGGGGCTCCAGGATGTGAGGAGTCAGAGTGTGAAGGTTGGGGTGTGGGAGTCAGGGTGCAGGTGTCAGGGTGTGAGGGTCAAGGTATGAGGGTCAGGTTGTGGAGGGTCATGATGTGGGGGGTCAGTGTGTGGCAGTCAGGGTGTGAGAGGTCAGGGTGTGGCAGTCAAGGTGTGAGGGGTTATGAGGGGTGTAGAGATCAGGGTGTGAGGGGTCAGGGTGAGGAGTCTCATGGGTTAAGAAGACTCTTTTTGATGGAGCCCCATAGTCTCCTGTGTACATGGCCACACACACCCTGGGGTGAGCTGCTGGGGCTGAGGGAGCCCACATCTCCCTAGGGTGGGGGATGGAACATGCAGTGTGGGTTGGGGGGGTATGGGCGAGATTCTCCTTGGGGAGAGCGGTGAGTGTGGGGAGTGTTCACAGTGTTTGCACCAGCGGTGGGTCAGTGACAGGGATCTCCGCGATGACTGCAGGGACAGGGCGCGGCTGTGTGTCCCTGGGTCTCACCTCACTGCAACCTCTCACTGAGCAGCTCCCATCAGCAGACACGGCTCCCAGACACAGTGGGACACAGGAGGGGGAGGGAGAGAGAGGAGGAGAAAGAGGAAAGAGGAGAAGGAGAGAGGGAGGGAGAGTGGGAGGGAGAGGGAGGGGGAGAGAGGGAGAGGGAGGAGGGGGAAGGAGAGGGGGAGGGAGCTGCTGATTTGTTAAACTCAACCCTCATCACTCTGCTGCCTCCTGACAGCCTCACTCCCCAGTGTCGTGGACCATCAGTGGATCTGCGATCCTTAGCTTTCCTCTGATGACTGGTCTGGACTAACTGGTGGTCTTTCCTCCCACACCCCCCCCCCCACCCCTCGCCCCACACTCCCCACCCTTACCCCCTCTGCAGCAACATGGCGGATGCCTTGGCCAGTGCCACCTGTGGACACTGCCGCTCACACTTTGACCCAGCGGAGCGGATTGTCAACAGCAACGGGGAGCTGTACCACGAGAAGTGCTTTGTCTGTGCGCAGTGCTTCCAGCAGTTTCCAGGAGGAGTGTTTTATGAGGTAAGGGAAGCGCACCTTTCCCCTCAGTGACTGACAGTGTGAGAAGTAGCCCGATGAGCAGTTGGATCACCAAGGCGTAGCCAGCCAAGGACCGAGTGCAGGTAAACAGGCTTAGTATGGAGGAGTACTTGCTGGTTAGCATGGACTCGATGGGCTGAAGGGCCTGTTTCTGAACTTATGACTGCACAGCTCTGCCTGGAACCAGCAGCACTGAGCATTGGTGGCTGGGTCACATTGTCTAAGGCGATGAGGTGATGAAAATCAATTAAAACTGCAGACACTGGAAATCTGAAATAAAACCAGAAAATGCTGGAAATGCTCAGTGGGTCAGGCAGCATCTGTAGAGGGAGAACAGGGTTAATTTTTCAGGTCCAGGACCCTTCATCAGAACTGAGAAAGAGATAATAAAGGTGGTTTTAAGTTGCAGAGAGAGTGGGGAAGGGATGGCTAGGGCAAAGGGAATGTTTCTGATAGGGTGAGGCCAGGGTTGTCATGGAGATAAGTTGTCCAGTCAAATAGATGAATTGGGCAGTTAGACAGTGATTACACTTGCTTGCCTGTGTTGTGTTGCTAATAGCAGGGCTGTGGTCCATTACCAGCAGGTTAGGCTGTACTAATAGAGAGAGGTTATCTGAATCAATATCACAGATGGATGACTTACGGCAGAAATGGCTGGTTTGATACCAGCAGAGAGTCAAGCTATCCCCTGTGTGTTGGCCAGTCTTTACATTGTCCTGGTGCAGGGATGGGAGGGGGTAATCTCCCTGGCTGTAATGTCACAACTGCACCTGTCCTACAATGAGGGGCTCTACAGCTTTGAGCTCCATCGCCTCCACCATCGTGGGGTGGCACGGTAGTGTAGCGGTTAGCGTAACGCTATTACAGCGCAGCGACCCGGGTTCAATTCCCGCTGCTTTCTGTAAGGAGTTTGTATGTTCTCCCTGTGTCTGTGTGGGTTTCCTCCGGATGCTCTGGTTTCCTCCCACATTTCAAAAGACGTACGGGTTAGGAGCTGTAGGCATGCTATGTTGATGCTGGAAGAGTGGCAACACTTGCGGGCTGCCCCCAGCGCATTCTCAGTAATGCAAAAAGATGCATTTCACTGTGTGTTTCGATGTACGTGAGGCAAATAAATAAATAAATGAATGAATGAATGAATGAATGAATGAATGAATAAATAGATAGATAGATGGATAGATAGATAGATAGATAGATAGATAGATAGATAGATAGATAGATAGATAGATAGATAGATAGATAGATAGATAGATAGATAGATAGATAGATAAATAGTGAATAATGCCACTCACCCACACAACAGGGACAATTTACAGCTGTCAGCTAACCTACCGACCCACCTGTCTTTGGGATGTGGGAGGAAACCAGAGCAGCCGGGGGAAACCCACGCAGTCATGGGGAGAATGTGCAAACTCCACACAGGCAGGACCGGAGGTCAGGATTGAACCTGAGTCTCTGGAGCTGTGAGGCAGTGGCTCTACCAGTTGCACCACTAAATGACAGGAGGGTGCAGGTCACTTCCCCTTCAGGTAGCGAGCTTACTCTGCCGGCCCTCACACCCTCCTTTCTCATGGCTTCAGACCCTAATCTTGAGAAGATAATTCTGCATACTTTCCCCCTCCTTTGATGGAAACGATTTCCACGGGCACCACAAGTGCCAGAGGCGCTCCCAGCTCCCTGTGCAGTTGTGTTCACTCAGTAGCTGTCTGAGGTCTGTGGACGGAGGGCTGCCACAGTGAGGCTGGCTGTCGGTCGCAGCTGCTGACTTTTCTCTCCTTTCTTTCAGTTTGAAGGCAGGAAGTACTGTGAACACGACTTCCAGATGCTGTTTGCACCTTGCTGTGGACAATGTGGTGAGAACTCATTCCAGATGTTCCAGATGTTTGTGTCAGTGAGGGTCAGTCTGTGCGTATATGTGGGTCCGTGTGTGTGTGTGTGTGTGTGAGAGAGAGAGAGAGAGAGAGAGAGGCTGGTCATACCCATTATCTATGTGTTTGTGTGTGCATGTATTTATGGGTGTGTAGCATATCTGCACATGTGAGGTGTGCTGGTGTGTGTGTTCCATGTGTGAGGTGTGCTGGTCTGTGTGTTTCACGTATGAGGTGTGCTGTTGTGTGTGTTCCACGTGTGTGGTGTGCTGGTGTGTACGTGTTTCACACGTGAGGTGTGCTGGTGTGTGTGTTCCACATGTGAGGTGTGCTGGTGTGTTTGTGTGTGTGTGTGTGTGTGTGTGTGTGTGTGTGTACACTTGTATTTGTTTATCCAGTTGTGCTAGTCCCTTCCCTCTTCCCCGTACATAACTGTTCCATTTCCTCTCTGATTCCCCTGTTCAACCTCCTGTGGGTAAGTGAACTGATGGAGACTGTGACCTGAGACTGAGTTCCCATGTGTCCCTGGCTCAGCTCCAGTGGACAGGCAGGGTTGTCACAACTCCCTGGTCCTCAGCTATGGCACAAATCAATCTCTGCCGTACAAACTGTGATATACAATCCATGGTGTACAATCCCTGCTGTACAATCTGGTGTACAATCCACACTGTACAATCCCTGCTGTACAATCCACACTGTACAATCCACACTGTACAATCCCCGCTGTACAATCCTTCCTCAGTTCCGATGATTAAACATTACTCCCAACATCCACTAATGTCTCCAACTAACTTGCATCATAAAAGGCAGAACAGGAGCACTCTGAATCCATTGACCTGTGTTATAAACCATGGGCAGTCTACCAGGAATGTACCAAACCTGTGACGTGGGTGGTCAGTGCCAACTGGCTGGACTCTTTCCCTGCTTTGTGTCTCTGTCTCTGTGGCCCTAGGACATTGGAACATCCCACACCCCCAACCGTGTCTGTTCCAGCCGTGGGCACTGCTCATTCTCAATGACTCAGTCTGTCCGGGATTTGTAACCCACCAAACCTCTATCCCTTTCTGGTTTAATCCCTTCCACATGTCCTGATGTTGTCTGAATTGGGATCAAATTCTCCCCTGTGTCGAAGCGATAATCTTTCCCAAGCTTCTGTCTGCATCTGTCTCAACCTTGACTCCTCACTCTCTCCATTTCACCTGGAGTTCTGGAGTCCGATGGAGATACAGCACAGGAACAGGCCCTTCAGCCCACTGAGTCTGTGCTGACCATCAGCAACACATTTTCACCAATCCTACGCTAATCCAATTTTTTATTCTCCCCACATTCCCATCAACTCCCCCCAGGTTCTACGACTCATTAGGGGCAATTTACAGCGACCAATTAATCTACCAACCTGTACGTCTTTGGGGTGTGGGAGGAAACCGGAGTACCTGGAGGAATGCCCAGAGTGTACAAACTCCACACAGACAGCACCAGAAGACAGGATTGAACCTGGGTCTCTGTCATTCTGAGGCAGTGCAGGCTGGCCACTGTAAATTGTCCCTAGTGTGTGGGTGAGCGGCAGAATCTGGGGGGAGTTGATGGGAATGTGGGGAGAATCAAATGGGAGTAATGTAGGATTGGTGTAAATGAGTGGCTGATGGTGCAGGCTCTGTGCACTGAAGGGCTGGTTCCTGAGCCGTATCTCTCAATGACTCTATACCCTTTGAATGGATGTACTTTGGTTTGCCTCTGAGACGGACTTCCTCCAGGTTTTGTGTAGGATTGGATTCTCTGCTGGGTTGGGAACAGCCACCTGATACCCCAGCCCTGCACTGCAGGCCCGAAAGGACTAGCACTGAGCAGTGATGGAGCAGCTTCGCCTTTGGTTTTCATTTGCTTTCCTTCTGCCCGTCCAGGGGAGTTCATTATCGGCCGCGTCATCAAGGCGATGAACAATAACTGGCACCCAGACTGCTTCTGCTGCGAGATTTGCTCGGTGGCCTTGGCTGACCTGGGCTTTGTGAAGAATGCAGGCAGGTAGGCTCAGTGGGCGAGTGAGAAAATTAAGGCCATGACATAGCGTTATGTAGAATGTCTCTGTGGTTCTCTGTGCTCGGGCTGCTGGAGACACAATCCGTGGGTCTTCTGTTGCCTCAGTCCCTCTGGGGCTTCTCTACAGCCCAGGCTTTGTACAGTCACTGTGTGGTTAATGTTGTTTTGTGGGGAAATAAAGCAACTGATACATGACACAACGACAGAGGATGTCAGAAACACTCAGCAGGTCAGGCAGCGTCTGTGGGGAAAGCAATAGAGGCGAGGCTTTCAGCAGTTATAGAGTCATAGACAGACACAGCACAGAGAGAGAGGCCCTTCGGCCCACTGAGTCCATGCCAACCATCAGCCATCCACTTACACTCATCTGACATTAATCCAATTTTTTATTCTCCCCACATTCCCATCAACTCCCCCCAGATTTCATCACCAACACATTTCAGGCAATTTACAGTTGCCAGTTAACTTACCAAGCCACACGTCTTTGGGACGTGGGAGGAAACTGGAGCACCCGGCGGAAACCCATGGGGTCACAGGGAGAACGTACAGACTCCACACAGACAGCACCGGAGGTCGGGATTGAACCCAGGTCTATGAAGCTGTGAGGCAGCGGCTCTACCAGCTGTGCCACTGTTGATGCTGACTCTTGTTTCTCTCTCCACGGATACTGCCTGACCTGCTGAGTGCTTCCAGCACTCTCTGCTTTGGTTTCCTGACTTGCAGCACCTGCAGTCTCTTGCTCCGAGCCTTTGGCAACAGTGGGGGTACGTTTCTGATCGATTTGGTGTTTGTTGTTGATGGAGAGGAGTGAATATTGATCCGCAACCTGGGAAAACCTCTGCTTTTCCACAAATCCATTCAGCTGCTCAGATAGACTGTGCCTCTGCTTAATGCTTCATCTCAGCATGGCATGGAATATTTGCCTGGATTGGATGTCCAGGACCAAGCAGTTACAAGGAAGCAAGCTTCTTTGCTGTCATTTTTCCATCTGTATTTATTCACACAGAAATTTTTACACATAAAGACTGCAAAACACAGAAACAATAGCCACTCCATACTTTGTGAAAATGGTATTTAAGTTCACAAGTCATTAAAAAAAGAGACACATGAACTGAATCAATAGAAATATTGTACACAGATCATTATACATTACAGGGTAATCATTATGTGGGCAAATAGGACCAATAGGAAAGCACAGTCTAATGATGCGGAGAAGGAGGTTGGTGGAGCCTTGGGTTGGAGACCTGCAGCTGATGCATCAGACTACACATGGGTCATGGTAACAATGCAGCATTCTGGTAGTCTCCCTCCCTACATGAGTGGAGGATGTTACAGAGTGTTAGAGTGAGGTATGTTATGTAGGGAGTAATAGTGAGACAGGACAATGAGGTTATACAAAGAGGAAAAATATACAAGGTGATTGACACCAGCTGCCTGGAAAAGAACATTTGCCTTTGAATGACTCATATTGAAAAGAGTGTTTTTGACCAGAATACATGGGTTAGAGTGTAGCCAGGACAGAGGGACAACAGAATTAGTTGTTACTCCGTGTAATTCTGTGAGGTTATTGTGTTACGTTGTTGGGGGATGGGTAGGGAGGGTTGGGGGGTGGGGGTTGAATTCGGGGTGGTTAGGGGATGGGTGGGGTTTTGCACTGAATCTGGGGAGGCGTGTTGGATGAACGGGATGTGGCACTGAGAAAACTAGGCTGATGGAGCTGTAATACGGACTGTGGAAGTGGGCAGTTTCATGACACTGGAGGGTTGGATGGGATGGTGTAATACTGGGAATGTCAGTGTGGATAATATTGTAACACTGGGAATGTCAGAGAATATGATGGTGTAACTGGGAATACTGGTAGGGATTATGTTATAACACTGGGAGTGTTGGTGTAACACTGGGAATAGGAGTGGGGATATTGGTAGGGTGACGTAACTGGGGAATATTGATAGGGATTATGTGAAAGACTGGGAATATTGTTATGAATGACATAACACTGAGAATGTCAGATTGTCTGATGCTGTAACGGGAATACTGGCAGGGATTATGTTATAAAACTGGGCATGTAATGCTGAGAGTGTTGGTGGGGATGGTGTGTGACAGGCAGTGTTGGTGGGGACGGTGTGTGACAGGCAGTGTTGGTGGGAACGGTGTGTAATGGACTGTTGGTGGGGACGGTGTGTGACGGGGAGTGTTGGTGGGGACGGTGTGTGACGGGGAGTGTTGGTGGGGACGGTGTGTGACAGGGAATGTTGGTGGGGACGGTGTGTGACGAAGTGTTGGTGGGGACGGTGTGTGACAGGGAGTGTTGGTGGGGACGGTGCGTGACAGGGAGTGTTGGTGGAGATGGTGTGTGACAGGGAGTGTTGGTGAGATGTACTGTGCAGCTGTTGCATGTTGTATGAGGGTTAAACAGCACTGGTGCATTTTATGCAACATTAAGTCCAGCAAACACTGTTTTTATCCTTTCTCATTGAACTGACCTAACTCACAATGAGCAGGTGAGCTGCAATGATCCTTGTCTATACCGAGCTATGGAAGTTATTGGATGCAGTGGTGTGGGCCACACATTGACTGATAAGGGAAAATCTTCCCAGGTTCCCAGATTACCATCCATTGGTCTGTGTTGAAAAATACTGGTAATTCAATGTCAAATCAGAGAAGAAGCTCAGTGACACCGAGACTGGCAGGGTTGTTGGGAAGGTATTCCCAGAATCTATCAGCATGATAGATTCTGTGATAAACTGTGATAAGCATGATAGATAAACTGTGATAGAGGACCAGAGATTAATGGGAACAAACCATCAATATGCAATCAATCTGCTCATATGAGGACTCACACCCTGCGATCACAATTTATAATACTGTATGACTACATACAGCAAGTGTATGTACGGTTGACTGTATTAATACTTTGAGGACATATTTATGGCTGTAACAAGACTGACTGAGGTCTGACTTAACAGCATTGCTCCATCATTGGGTGTAGTTCGGAGTTTCCCATTATGAAACAAAATTAGAGTGATGGGGCAGGAACTGTGAAAATAAACTGTAATACAACACTGTGTATTAGAGATACCAAATGTTTTGTTATTACTGGACCATGGGGGATTATTCAACGTGAATAAAGATTTTGAAGGGTCAGTTAGAGGAATTGGTGAGGAGGAGGATGGAGAGCGAGGAGTCTCGCTGGTGTGGGGGGGGGGGGGGGGGAAGTTTAGCTGAAGAGATGGGTGAGACCGAGGCATGATGTGCTGAATGGTGTCACTGGGCGCTGTGCCTGCACGGCACCACTAGGGGAACACGTTGAGTTGATTCATTGTCCAAGTTTGCTAAATGTTGCTGGAAGCTAAACCCAAGCAGAGGGCGATTCAGCTGCTTGACCGATGAGGGGGTACAGAGAAACCACGGACCTGCAGCTGATGAAACTGAAGGCAGAGATCCGGGTGTGTTACAACCCAGTTTACGATCATTTGCTTTATACTCTTATTACTCTTTTGCCTCCCATCTCTGGCTTATGGATTTTGTGCAACTCATAGAGCCATACAGCACAGAGACAGGCCCTTCAGCCCAACTGGTCCATGCTGACCAAAATGCCCCATCCAAGCTAGTCCCATTTGCCAGCATTTGGCCTTTAACCTTCTAAACCTTTCCAATCCACCTACCTGTCCAATTGTCTTTTAAAAGTTGTTATTGTACCTGCCTGAACCACTTCCTCTGGCAGCTCATTCCACGTACACACCACCCTTTGTGTCAAAAAATTGACCCCCAAGTTCCTCTTAAATCTTTCCTCTCTCACCTTAAACCTGTTCCCTCTAGTTCTTGATTCCCCAACTCTGGGAGAAAGACTGAGTGCATTCACCCTATCTATGTCCCTCATGATTTTATACAACACCATAAGATCACCTCTCAGTCTCCTCCGCTCCAAGGAATAAAGTCCCAGCCCGTCCAACCTCTCCCTGTAACTCAGTCCTTCAAGTCCTGGCAACGTTGCACATAACACACCCACAGATCACGGCGCCACCAGCAGCACAGGCGAGGAATGTGGCTGAAATAATGACCACACCATGTAGCAGCAGTTAACACAGGAAAGAACAATGAATGACAGGATATACTGGTGTGGATCAGTAAACACTGGTGTGGATCAGTCTAGCCAATGTGCTGCTGTTTTGCAATATTTAACGGGGGTGTGGAATGCATTTGCTTAGAGAAAGAATTTTTATTTCATGGCAGGTTTAGTCCATGGTTTTACATGCTCAATGCCTCCCCAGCACCTGCATTGATATGCCCATTAGATAGAGCAGGTATCCAAGGGATGGGAAGATAACCTCTGCTGGGGACTGAGAGATGACGTGGAATCAGTGGCAGATTCATCCTAAACAACCAGCAAAAGGGAGCAGCTTCCTGAGCTGGTCAGATCCCATGTTGGACAAGCTGTCCCAGGAAGGTGGAGACGGGGTTGGACAGCCGTGTGGGATCCTGCACTCTTGCCTGGGACTGGAAGCCCGCTTTGATTAGTTGCTTCAGTTTTAACAAATGCGCGTAAACTGGGCAGGTTTAACTGTACAAGTTAAAGAACACTATGCTGGTGGTGGTTGCAAAGAGCCGTACTTGACGTTTGCTTGAAGGGTCTGTACCACCACAAGAACTTTGTACCTCTCCCGCACTGCCTTGTTGAGAGGTGAGACCCATCCAGAAGAAAGGAAAGTTCACTGGCGGGTTTTCCGATCTTCCTGCCCTGGAACTGGCCACTTCCCAGCTGGTCCAGGGACCCATTGTGTGGCTAACAACAGCGACGCTGCAGAACAACTGAAGAGCCCCCTCACCCACTTCCCCACCTGATGGACCTTCCCCACCCACCTCCCACCCCGCCCCCACGCCGACGCACTACCTCCCCACCCCGTGACTACTCTGGGAAAGTTGTCTTTGATAATTCCAGCATCACTTTTCTTTTAACGAGTTCACTCCTTCATTTAATTTGTCACTAAGTATCATGGAGATCCAAGCTCAGCTGGACAGAGGGGCACAGATGTGGCTGCTGCTTTTTTATCCAGCTGTGATGTACTCGAGGGTAGGATCTCAATGCTCAAACCAGCCTCTGAAAAGTCAAACGTCATCCTGGGTCCACTCAGAGTTTCATTGATGTATTCACTAACACTTCTATCTCGATCTGACATCAAACACCGACGGTGGTCTCACGGGTGTGTGCTGACCGACTTCACTCCGGCTACAGGTTCAGTACTGTGTGTCCACTGGGACTTCACTGGAGTAACAATGATTGGCATCAGATTGATTTGTATTTATCTAACGCACTCTCCAGTCAAATCCACGTTGCGATGATTGAGAAGTGAATCTCGACAATTTAACCAATATGTGCACACGGACACAGAACACACACCCACCAACCTCGCACACACACTCTCCTGCCTCACACACAAACTAATCCCCTCCCCCCACACACCAACCTCACACACACACACACACAGACACACCCTCACACACGCCTACACCGACCCCACACACATACACCAACCTTACACGCACCAACCACACACACTACACACACACCAACCTCTCTCTCTCTCACATACACACCAACCTCACACGCGCCAACCATACACCCCACCCCCACCACACACCAACCACACCCACACCCACTGCAACAACAAGCGGCCGCTGGGCAGGGGGAGCCGTCACTCGCCAGTCCCACTAGAGCTCCGACTTGCCGCTGAGGGAGCTCTCGTTAGTCTTGGTCTCATGGCTGATGGACTGCGTCCTCTTCCTGCGGCCGCACACAAAGTGGCAGAAGCGCTCCCGGAACTTCTCCCCGACGAAGAAGTAGACGACGGGGTCGAGGCAGCTGTTGAGGCTGGTGAGGCAGGACGTGATGCGGTTACTGAGGGCGATCAGCCGCCTGTCCCGGCAGCTGGAGGGGACGGTGCTGGTGGACAGGATGTACAGGTAGCGGTTGACGTGGTAGGGCACGAAGCAAACGAGGAAGATGGTGAGCACCAGGATGATCATCTTTATGGCCTTGTCCTTCAAGTGCCTCTCGATCCGGTTGCCCCTGCGGAGACTGTGGATGATGAGCAGGTAGCAGGTGACCGTGGTGACAAAAGGGACCACGAAGCCGACGGTCAAGGGCACCAGAGCAAAGCTGGACGTCTTCTCCCGGTACAATTGCAGGCACACGGTGGTGGTATTGCTGCTCTGCAGAGTTTGGGGCGCTCCCAGCATGGGAGCCACTCCCAGAACTACTAGCACCCACAGGACGACGCAGGCGATGTTGGCGTACAGCGGCTTGCGGACCCGCATGGACCGGACCGGGTAGACGATGGCCAAGAAGCGGTCGGCGCTGATGCAGGTCAGGAAGAAGATGCTGGCATACATGTTGAGGTAGAAGAGGAAGCCGGTGATGCGGCAAGGCACCTCTCCGAAGGGCCAGTGGTTCTGGCTCAGGTGGTACACCATCCTCATGGGCAGGATGAGCACATAGGACAGGTCCGCCACCGCCAGGTGCATCAGGTAGATGTTGGTGGTGGTGTTGGTGTGGTTATCGCAGGAGAAGACCCACACGGCAAGGATGTTGCCCACAAACGCCAGCACAAACACTACCCCGTAGAAGGAGGAGAAGAACAGGTTCTCTTCGGCGCTCTCCTGGGTGCACTGGGGGCCGCTGGCGTTGCTGGGCAGGATGGGGTACGCCATGGTAGCCTTTCCCCGGTCTTACAGCGTGCAGGCTGCGGGCACCTTCAGTGAACATCTGGAAAACAAGCGGTGGCTCTGTTACCAACTCCCAGCAAACGGTAAACCAAAGACAGAATCTGCAGGTGCTGGAAATCAGACATGGCGACAGATAACGTCGGAAACACTCGGGCAGGGCAGGCAGCGTCTGTGGAGACTGAATCAGTTAACGTTTCAAGTCTGAGAGCCTTCGCCAGAACTCAGGGCTCTGACAATGGATCCTCGACCTGAAAACATTTATTGTTTCAGCCACAGATGCTGCCTGACCTGCTGAGAGTTTCCAGCGTTTTCTGTCTTTCTTTCTCCTCTTGCGGGCTCCATATGGTTGCGGGGATTTGGGAGCACAAGAACTGATTACATACTGACCGGTCTTTGCATGGTCTCAAAATCCTGCTGCAAAATCGTTGCTTTTTATCCATTCACGTATTGCATTCATGATCCAAACACATGCACTGCCCAATTACAACATTGCTTCCCTTCGTGTAATAAGGGACCCATTTACAAACTGCTCAGGGTGTATTTTCAGTTTTCATTACAAACTACTCAGTGTGTGTTTGCATTTCGCATGAAAGGTCACTGACCTGAAATATCGATTATCTTACTCTCTCTCCACAGATGCTGCCTGCCTGTTATCCAATATTTCTAGCATTTTCTGTATTTATTTCAGTTCATTACGAAAAACTAGCTGTACCTCTTCAGTTCGTTACGGACTGTTCACTGTGAATTGTCCGTAACGAACAACCTGCTGAATGTGCGATCACATTAACCCCATTACAAACTGCTCATTGTGGATCGAGAAGGCTTCCTTAGAAACTGCTAACTGCAGTCACAGAGCTCATTACAAACTCTGCACTGTGAATCCAGAAGGTTTCATTGCAAACTGCTAACTGTGCACTTACATTGGTGCATCGTTTCAGGGTTAGAGGCAGACTGTGTGCGATATGTAAATTGTTTCATAAGTGGTCTTTAAGGGGTCGATGCGCAAGAAGTGTACAAACAAAAATAAAGAAAAATGTGTTGTAGATGCGTTTGACTTCTGTAATGAATGTAGCCTGGAGCAATACGTGTAGGCCGCAGTACTCAGTGCAGCTAATGGTGACAAATATTCAGCAATAACGCATGCATGCAGTAATAAGTGCGACCAGTTATCTTTACAGCTTGCAATAAGGAACCTAGCCTGTAGACATGACTACAGTACAGCTAGTAATCAGGCACGCACCATAATTTTAACTTGATAGATTTTGCATGTTTCCTAAACGTTATGGACTGAATGTCTGTACACGCATAATACATAACCTCTAGTTCTACAACTTTTTAGATGATTACTAAGTGTCCCTCTACTTTAACCCCCCCCCCCAAAGATATCTAGTTGCCTGCAATAATCAATATAACCTGCAGAAATGAATGGAATCTGTAATAGTGAGCGTGCGGTGAAAGGAACTCATGGTAAAAGACGAACATGTAGTTAAGATTGTGGTTGATAGTAATGATCCCAGCTGCAGCGATGCTGTGATGAGGGCGGGATACTGTAACAAACTTTGTGTGGAATGAAAGGTAGCAAGTGTGGCCGGTAGGGGTCACTACGGGCAGTCCTGCGTGCATCGTGCAGTGAGCATACAGTAACAGGGTCAAGGAGAGATACCATAAATAAACAGGCCCTTCGGCCCACCGAGTCTGTACTGACCATCAACCACACAGTTGCACTAATCCCGTTTTTATTCTCCCCACATTCCCATCAACTCCCTCCAGATTCTCTTTCTCTTTACTTTCTCTGTACCATGTTATTCTGCATTCTGTTATTGCTTACCTCGATGCACTGTTGTGATGAAATGATCTGTACGAACGGTATGCAAGACAAGTTTTTCACTGTACCTCGGCACAAGTGACAATAATAAACCAATTTACCAATTAAGTTTTAGATTCCACCGGCCACGTACACACTTGGGGACGAAGCACAGCAGCCAATTAATCTACTAACTTTAGATGTGGGAGGAAGCCAGAGCACCCGGGGGAAACCCACACTGTCACGGGGAGAATGTGCAAACTCCACACAGACAGCACCCAAGGTCAGGATTAACCCCAGGCTTCAGGCACTGTGAGGCAGTGGCTCTACCCCCTGTGCCACTGGTGTGTGTGATTCCTGTGGGTCAGGTAATGCACTTACAATGAATGTGGGGAGACAAGCATTAAGAGACATCCATATATTTAACTCCTGTTGAAAGTTAACAATAGCTGGAAGAATTAGTTATAAAGATGTGAGGGAGACAGTGAACTCATCACCAGCACCAACACCATTATAATTGCAAGACAATTTTCAGGAACTGGTTGGCTCCAAGGTTTATTTCACAAGGGACCTGATACCCTTGTGATTCAGGTGATGCAGTGATGGATGCAATATCCAAACACAACCTTATCCTGGGTTCTTCTTCAGCTCCGGAGGGGTGACCAGCTCTATCACCTGTACTTGGAGGGGCTCTGTCCCCTGGACCTCATTGCCTCACCCCTGCAAGTGGGAGCACCTGACCTCTGTCAGTCAGGATGGGGAGTTTGGTGGTGGATATCTCAGCCACCACCCTTCCTGCAACTCCAAATTATTTTGGCAACATATCTGAGTAGGATTTCCATAAAGAGATCCAAGCCAATGAGGAGACAATGCATGTGGCGAGGGTAAAGAAGGGACATTCAAAGCAAACACAAGGCAGGCAGACGAGGCAGAGGGGAAATGAACGACAGTGCTTTGATTTTCAGCACAGTTCCAATTGTTAGAGATACTTTGTTAGATGAAGAAAGAAAGCAGGAGGCCAGAGAGAATTGACCCATCCCACACATGGTGGCTGTGAGTTTAACAAAGAGTGTGGGACGAGTAACAAGTGCCTCTGGAGTTCTCAGCGAGCTGCTGAACCCTCTGCTGACTTACTCTGCACAGGGCACCGTTCAGAAAGCACTAGGAAGGATTCAGTTACCAGAGATAGAAGCTGTTCCGTTAAAAAGAATTTAAGGAATGCTTTTCTCAAGCCAGCAAGACCCCTCCTTCATCCTCCTTTGACCAGCAGTTTGATGGAGCAGTCTGCAGACAGGGGCAGGCCAGGGCTGAGTTCGTACTGACTCCTGGGGGTGTTCACTGATACCCTGCATAGGCAATCTTCAAACATTCTTCAAAGGGACTTGCAGAGACTCAAGGGTGGGGGGATGGGGTGGGGATTCTGCAGTGACCGGGGATCATCTGACATGAAGCAGCTTCTTACACCAGATTCAGACAAGCTGATGGAGAAAGCCCAGCTGTATCTCTCTGACACTTGCCTCTTTCCTCCCCATCTCTTTCTGCTGTGGTTCCGTTAATGAAATTGCCTTCCTTTCTACTGACATTTGAATTTTCCTTCCTCACCCTTCTTTACGCTCTTTGTTTCCATTCTCACTCTACTCTCCAATATTTCCATGGGCCATTCAGCCCACTGAGTCTGTGATGGCTCTCAGAGCAATCCCATTCCCCAGTTAATTTCCCACAACCTACTCTCTCTCACCAGCCCATCAAACCCCCCCCCTCCGATTCTATGCCTCACCTACACACAAGGGGCAATTCACAGTGGCCAATTAACCTACCAACCTGCATGTCTTTGGGATGTGGAAGAAAACCGGAGCACAAGGGGAAACCCACGTGGTCACAGGGAGAACGTGCCAACTCCACACAGACAGCACCGGAGGTTGGGACCTCCCTTATCTCTCCCCTCTGCCAGCATCCTTGCTCTGTTTCCTTCACTATTCCCTTCTCTTCTCTCTGCAGCCCCTTCCCCTTCCTCTCCTTTCCCTGCCTCCCCCCCAACACCCTCTCAGTTTGTTTTCTCTGTTTTCCTTTCCCACTGTCTCCTGGAAACAGGGAGCCCGAGAGCCCTTTGGGGGTGCGGGGGAACAGCTGGAGGGGGAACAGTGGTGGATGGGGAGGGGGAGGAGAGGGATGGAGAGCTGTGTTGGGGTGGGACAAGAGGAGAGACAGCAAGGGAGGGTGGGGAGAGGAATGCTTTGGGAAGGCTGAGGGGAGCACTCTCCAACAGAGTCTCTTGAATCTTCTACTCACCCCAACCAATGTTCCCAGCCCAATCCCCCCGTCCCTCCCACAGCCACACCACCTCTGCCCCCAGCCATCCCTCACACCAAGGGCATCCTGTCTCTTAACCGCCCTCCAACCCCCACCATGGTCTCTCCTTCCACCCCACCCACAGGCTCTCTGTCCCTCACACCTGCCTAAAGTCTCCCAGGCTCTGCACACCCCGTAACCCCCTCCCATGAGCTTCTGTCTCCTGCCACGAGCTGCGGCCTCTCTCCCCATGGGCTCACCACCTCTCCCCCAAGGCCACGCTGCCTTTTCCTTTTCCTCTTCTCTGTATCTTCTCTTCCCACTGTGCTTTCGACTACATTTTCCCCTCTATTATTTCTCCCACCCTCCCCTCCATGCTCTTTCCATCAGTCTCTGCCTATCTCAGGATGTTCCTTCTCCCTCTTGACCTGTCTACCTTGTTTCCCTTTCTCTGCAATCCCTTGCCCCTCACCAGATCTGCCTCTTCTGTCCCTCCATCTCCCTCACTCTCTGACCTGCATCTCTTTCTCCTCCTGCTCCATTGTCTCTCAGTCTCCCTTCTCATTGTTGGTCTCCTCTCACTGCTTCATTCCTGCACTCCTTCTGTCCCCTTCTCTTCTTCTTTTCCTTTCTCCCATTGTAGCTTCCCCCTCTCTTTCTCTCCCTTTTTCTCTCCTCTCTCCTTCTCCCTGTCTCACTCTCTCTTTCCCTCTTTCCCTCTTCCTCTCTCTCCACCCTGTCTCCCTCCCTCTCTCTCCTTCCCTCTCTCTCCTCCCCCTCTCCCTCTCCACCCTCTCCCCCTCTCCCCAGGGTCTTTCTCTCTCCCTCTCGTCCCCTCCCTGCTCTCTCCCGCTTTCCCCTTCCCCTCTCTCCTTCTCCCCTCTCTCTCTCTCCCTCTCTACACCCCCCCCCCCGACAGTTCCTAGATGGTTCAATCCCTGGTTGTTTTCCCCCTTTGCCCTTCCCCCGGGTCTGCTATTGTCCATACATCTTTCCGTTGTATTTCTCTCCAATTACCCTGCCTGCTTTCTGTAGGCTTTCACCGGTTTAGCAGACTCCCTTGCTTTGATCTGGGGATGAGGTACCTGTTGAACCCGGTCGCTTCCAAGTTTCACGTGTACTTCTAAAACCGTGTCCTTCCCGCCGCCTCCTCCAGCAGCCTGACTGTAAACATTCCCAGTTTAATAGGCGACACAGTCGTGCCACCGGAGTGGCGTGTCTTCTGTAAGACAAACGCCCTCCAAAGAGTGTTGATTGCTATCAGAGAGAACGGCTGCAGTCAAAGATTAATGATAGTTTGGTAAAACGCAGCACGTTACATGTGCAGCGCCGTTCCTGTGTCCTGCTGTGTGGAGTCACAGCATGCAACGAGGTGCTCCCTGAGGGCTGGTACTCAGCACTTGCTTTTCATCAAATATTTAAAATGCAGAGTATAAAGTAATTACAGTAATAACTCATATTGTGAAGGTTCCTGGACACCGTTAAGGATGTTAATGATATAACGGCAAGCACAGGGTTATTTGTTGAGAGAAAGAAGGGGTTTCAGGTAGACTTTGATGCAGCAATTTTTTGATGTACAGGGCTTCAGAACATGAGGTATTACGAAAGCTTTTCTTTTTCTCTCTTATTCATTATTCCCCTCTGGTTATTACAATCTTTTCTCATTCGCCCTCTCCTCTTTTCCCCTCACTATCAGTCTGTCACCGCTTTGCTGTTCCCTCTCTCTTGCCCACCGCCGCCTCCCCCTGCCTCCCTGCCCCCTCTCCCGGGCATCTTCTCCCTCTCCCTGCCCCTCCGCTCCCCTCCCGACACCACCCGTCTCTTCACCGACTCTTTTGTTCGCCCCGCTGCAAAGAACCGCGCACCGACTTACCTGATGCCGCCGACATCCCCTGGAACTCGGCGCGAAGGTTTCCTCACCTCAGCTCTGCTCCCAAAACCACCCGCCGTGCTCATTCAGCGAAAGGACCAGATCGGGCAAGAGCAGCACAAATCTGCTTAAGATCCGGGCTGAGTGAGTCAGTGTGATAGAGGGTGTTTCTCTTTTATAACTGGTACAGGGGTTGGGGACAAGTTATTGTCCATCAGCCAACAGAGGGAGCTCATTGTTTGGTAAATGAAAAGAATTTCATTTTTTTTACGTTGATAAGAGGATCTTTATGATATTTCTAGTGTGTGGGTCCTTTATGAAGATCTTGGAGCGGGTCAGTGTGCTTGGCGTGCTTTTCTGTGGGGCGGTGTCGCCGATTCCTCACAATGAGAGACTTCAGTGCCGACACATCAGCCCAGAGACAGCGGTGGCAGTGAGGAGGGGGGCATAGCAACCAGGGCTCACCGCTGAAAAATGCACTGCACTTCTGAGTCGGGATCCCTGGAACAGAGGCGTGTTTAGTGCGCCAGTGGCCGGAGATAATGTAATCTCCCTGTCTCACCCTCACGCTCCACTGAATAAAGTGTGCAGAGTCTGTGTGGCTGCGGGGTGGGACAAGGCTTTTCTTATTTAAGTTAGCATAACTGTGGACGATCACCTCATCTTGAATGGGTGGGTGTGGTGGGGTAAAAACGGCCCACAAGCGGCATCACCCCCGCCCAACGAGGAACAGGTACCAGACCCGAATTGTGCCGGTACAGTGAACGTTGTCTGTGATGAACCAATGCAGCGCACACCCGATCCCGGACAGAATGTGACCCTCATCTGCATGAAACAATGGGAGGTGTCCAGTTCAGAACAGATCCTGCCCAATAATTACACCAGGGACTGGATTCCAGACACACGTTTTGTAATACAAAACTCCTGTGGGCACTAACTGACCTTATCTAATACATAGTAGAATGTGGGGATTAACTGGCCCTAGACAGTTCTAACTAAATAACCTTAACCAAGTCAAGTCGAGTCTATTGTCATGTGCATAAGGACAGTGAGGTACAGGTACAACTAAAAACTTGCTTGCAGCAGCATCAGAGTTAAGTAGGTGCAGCCAACACACAGAACATAAATTATACACAAATTATACATACATTATACACCAGTGAAGAAATAAACTGTCATAACAAGACCGTAGTGCAAAAAAAACACAATCAGAGAGAAGTCCATGGTAGTACAAAAGGTGGCCCATAGGGCTCCACTGCTGAGGTAGGATAAGCATTGTGCAGTTTGGTTTAAGAACCAATGGTTGTAGGAAAGCAGCTGTTCCTGAACCTGGTGGTGTGGGACTTCAGGCTTCTGTACCTCCTGCCTGACAATAGCAGTGAGAATATGGCATGGCCTGGTGGTGGGGATCCTTGACGATGGATCCTTCTTGAGACACTGCCTCCTGTAGATGCTGTCAATGGTGAGGAGGGCTGTGCCCATAATGGACCAGGCTGTGTCCACTATTCTCTGCAGCCTCTTGCGTTCCTGTGCATTGGAATTGCCGTACCAGGCCATGATGCAATTAGAAAGGAACAGGTCCTAAGTGCTAACCATCCCTTTCCAATGTAGAGCAGAGCCTAGAAACTAATTGACCAGTCAAGTACAGAGAAGGTCTGTACAACCCTGCACCTAGATGCCTATTGCTCATGTGGAGCAGATCCTGGACACAACTTGACCTATTCACTGTGAAACAGATCCCAGCCACTGAATGTCTGGGGGCAGTAACTAGCCTGAAGCACATCCAAAACTTTAAGAACCCCTCTCCAACACTGAACAGATTCTAGAATTATAGTGGATGAAATCTATAACTGGACATTGATGTTTTGAGCATCTGAAACCAGGATTTAATCAGCATTAACTGGGCACTGAAGTTTTAGTCAGCATTAATTGGCCAATGATGTTTGAATCATCTTTTACCGGGCTCTGTTGTTTTAATCAACTAAAACTGGGTGTAGATATTTTAATCATCTATAACTGGACACTAATGTTTTAATTGTCTTAAACAGGGAATCAAGGGGGCTAAAAGGGGCCATGAAATGTCCTTGGCGAGTAAGATTGAGAAGAATCCCAAGTGAGTTTATACACACATTAAAAACAAGAGGGTGGATAGGGAGAAGGTAGGAACACTCAAGGACAAAGGAGGGAATTTATGCCTGGAACTAGAGGAAGTGGCTGAGGTACTAAATGAGTACTTTCCATTGGTATTCACCAAAGAGAAGGACGTGGCAGATAGTGAGATCAGGGAGGGGTATGCTGATATTCCAGGGCATGTTGATGTCAAGAAGGAGGAGGTATTGGGCTTTTTTGAAGAACATTAAGGTGGATAAGTTGCCAGGGCCCGATGGGATCTATCCCAGGTTATTGAGAGAAGCAAAAGAGGAGATGGCTGGGGCCTTGACAGAGATCTCTGTATCCTCTTTAGCCACAGGTGAGGTCCCAGGGGACTGGAGTATAACCAATGTTGTTCCTTTGTTCAAGAAGGGCAATAGAAACAAACCAGGAACTTACAGACTGGTGAGCCTTACATAAATTGTAGGGAATTATTGGAGAAGATTCTTAGGGAGAGGATTTACACATATTTGGAAAAGTGGATAGGGTGGTAAAGAAGGTATATGGCATTCTTTCCTTTATTGATTGGGGCATTGAGTATAAAAATAGGGAAGTCATATTGCAATGGCATAACACTTTGGTTAAGCCACTTTTAGAGTATTATATGCAGTTTTGGTTGCCCCATTACAGGAAGGTTGTGGAAGCTTCAGGGACGGTGCAGAAGAGGTTCATCGGGATGTTGCCTTGATTAAAGAGTATTAGCCATAAAGAGAGGTTGGACAAACTTGGATTGTTTTTTTTGGAATGTTGGAGGCTGAGGGGAGACCTGATAGAAGTTTATAACATTATGAGAGACATAGAAAGGGTAGACAGTCAGAATCTCTTCCCCAGCATAGAAATGTCAAATACTAGTGGGCATAGGTTTAAAGTGAGAAGGGGAAACTTTAAAGGAGATTTGGGAGGCAAATTTGTTACACACAGAGTGATGGGTGCCTGGAACACACTTCCAGGGGAGGTGGTGGAAGCAGATATGATAGCAACACTTAAGTGAGACTTAGACAGGCAGATGAACATGCAGGAATGGAGGGATATAGACCATGTGCAGGCAGATGGGATTAGATTAAAATGGCATCATGGTCAGCACAGACAAAGTGGGCTGAAGGGCCTGTTCCTGTGCTGTACTGTACTGTTTTATGTTCTATATTCTGACCAGGCACTTATGTTTAAATCAGCATTAACCAGGCACTGATGTTTTAATCATTTACAACCATGTACTCATGTCATAATCAGCATTAACCGGGTACTGGTTTTAATCAGCATAAAACAGACACCAACGTTTTAATCAGCTATCATTGTCTTTAGCCATGCCGATGAAAGCACAATTTCCTGAGTTCATAAACACCCTGGTTTCTCTTCAGATTGCTAGCAAACAATAACAAACAATAATAATTAGTTCCTGTTTTAACATTGTAGGGACGTGTAGCTTGTGTTTTATGTATCCACCTGCTTAATTTGTTTGAAGTTCTTTCCACCTTTATCAGTCCTGGAATCTCAGTAGCCTGTGAGTCTGCATCCAAGTAGCAGCCCCTCCTCTGTTTCAAAACATCCCCCATGTTATAAGTTAAATTAAACCTTCATCACTAAAACAATGCACATTTGTCTTTCCCCTCCCTCAAACATCAACACCCAACTCTGTCGACAACATTAACTTGTTTTGCTTTTTTTGGCTTGTCAGTTCTTCAACCAAAACACAAATCAAGCAACAAAAAGGCATCAACTTAATTAGTTTCTGTTTGACAGATAAACCGTACAGACCATTGGGTTGCAGTCATGTAGAGACTAGGTTACTGGACCAACTGCCAGTTCTGGAACATTGATCCAAAGATATGAGTTCAGATCCTACTGGGGAGCAAGGGAAATTCAAGGAAATTTAAGAAATTCAAGGAAATTTAAGAAATTCAAGGAAATTTAAGAAGCAACTAGTTGCAGTAACCATCAAACTACTGGATTGTCATAACGGCCCATCACTCTCCTCCTTCAGTGGGGGGAACCTACCATCAGTACCAACACTGACCCTACACCTACCAACATAGTTGATGCTTAATACCACCTGAGTTCAGGGGTAATTAGTGGAAAACAATAAATCCTGCGGACAAATAAATAGAAAAGAAAGTTTAACTCTCCTCAACAAGCTCCTCCATTCTATGTGGAAGTTTCAGCTGACCCTTTCTGCACTTTGTACAGTATGTAGACAGTACAGATGGGGAAACCAGAAAATTGGTTCTGGGCTTATCCCAGCCACACACCAGTGAACCCATAGTCAGAATAGCAGGTTATTTGGGGAATCAATGGACCCCATTTCATAAGAACAGACCTGGAACTTCCCTCAGACTCCTTACTGGAAACTCCACTTAAATTGTGTTTCCCCAACCCTGCAGATGACCCCACTCATCACAATTCCCCGTCCCATCCCATGGAAAATTTCCCCCAACAGCACAGCTGACTGACCCTCTCAACCAGCCAGGGACCTGCTGCTAGTGTCCGAGTAAGGGAAAGTGGACTAGAGGGAATATATCACCCGTCTGAACTCTTCAGGTCTGCTCTCACGTACTATTTTCCAATGGGCTGCCCATCTTCTGAGGCTCCGCCCATTTCACTGATCACCAGGGAAGCAATGGACCAATAACCAACACTTGTATTCTCAATGTCTTGACCAATAGGCCAGAGATCTCCTGATGTGTACCCATGCCACTCCAGAAACAGCTGTGAGAAGGTATGTGTAGACAGGCCCTACAAATGTCATTTGTTGCTGGGACAATGTGATGGAAGTCTGCTTGAGAGGTTTGGAGTCTATTGCTGTAAATATCCTGCTGCAAGTTCTTGGTCATTATTTGGAGAGCTGGAACAAATTAGGGTTATTTATGTAGGCTCTGATTCACTGAAGCGGCAAAACCCAATGGTCTGTGGACATGTTCCACCCAATCAGCACCGAAGGGGAAGCAATTGCAAGCTAGTTTTCAGCAGGTTTAGTCAATTACGAGAAACAGTTGCCTTTAAGGTAGTTAGCCTGAAAGGTATGCATGTGGAAGGAAGTCAAGGCAACCAGTGGGATCTACCATCCACCCGACCCCCCTGTCACGTCTCAGCCTTTGGACCGGGCCAGAGAGAACCATCTCCGAGTCCAGATGTGGCTGCAGGATGTGCTTCACTGGCTTGGCCACTGATTGACCCTGTATAAGAACAAACTGATCCCAGACACAGATAAATCCTGTCCCAATACACAGTGTCCCAGACCCATGAGAACACAGGAGCAGGAGTAGGCCACCCTGCTTCTCAAACCTGCCCCACCATTCAAAGTGGTCATGGCTGATCTATGCTGGTGTCAACTCCTCTTCTGTGCCAGTTACCCATAACTCTCAATTCCTCGATTCTTCAGATATTTATCTGTTTCCACCTTAAATATATCCAATGATCTGGCCTCCTCCGCCCTCAAGGGCAGAGAATTCCAGAGATTCACTACCCTCTGAAAGAAAATATTTCTACAAACCTCTGATTTAAATAACCAATCCCTTATTTTGTAACTATGTTCCCCTTGTTTGTGACTCTCCCACTGGTGAAGACATCTCAACATCTACCCTGTTAAACCCCCTTAGGATCTGACATATTTGAATAGGGTCACCTCTCATTCTTCTGAACTCCAAGGAATACAGACCCAAACTGTGCAGCCTCTCTTGATCAGACAACCCTCTTGTTCCAGGAATTAGACTAGTGAATCTCCTTTAGACTGCCTCCAATGCTGCTGTATCCTTTTGTAGGTAAGGGGACCAAAACTGTGTGAAGTATTCCTGTTCTTAAACTCCCACCTCTTTGCAATAAAAACCAGCGTGCTGTTTGCCTTCTTAACCACTTGTTGGATCTGCCTGCTAATAATACCTTTTATAAAGCCATGTTGAATAGGTTTGATTATGTTCAGCTTTCCTAAATGATTGGTTATTTCCTCTTTGATTATTGACACTGGCATCTTGCCTTCTGTATTTCCCCCTTTTTGAATAGATAAACGTTATGCAATACACAGAGGGTCCCAGACACGGATAGGCCCTGTTTTGTATGAAGTAACTTCTGTATATGTATTGTTTCTTTGTGACACAGAACAGTTCTCAGACATGGCTGAATACAGAGCAAGTGCTAAACATTGATTAGTCCCATCAGTAGGCCCGAGAGACCTACTGGAAGTCTCCAATAAGGTGCAGCCCTTGGATATTTTTTTCCAACTAACTAAGCCCGTCAAACGTGGAGCAGTGTTCAGAGAGAAATTTACCCTATTATAGAACAAATCTCAGCCTTCCTTAATATACAAAGGACCCAGACACAGTGATTACAAGGAAGAGAGATCCTCACCCTGTAGAAAGTGGATGAAAGGTCCAAGACCTTGTCTGAATGGGAACTGATTCAAGACACTAATTATTGTTTCTGGCGTGCTCGTGTGATACTAATTGAGCCTGTCCACCACAGAGCAGGTTCTGGGCACTAATTCACACCATACAGCATGGAGCAGCTCCTAAACCCTTATCGTTCCTGACACAAGCACACAGGAAAATAAGAGCAGGAGTAGGCCACTTGGCCCCTCAAACCTCCCCTGCCATTCAATATGATCATGGCTGATCTGCCCCAGGCCTCAGCTCCTCTTCTGTGCCAGTTTCCCAGCCCCTGAATTCTTTGATCTTTCAAATGTTTATCTCCTCCACTTTAAATAATGATCCAGCCTCCACAACTCTCTAGGGCAGAGAATTGCAGAGATTCACCACCCTCTGCGAGAAGGAATTCCTACGTACCTCAGGTTTAAATGACCGCCATCTTATCTTGAAACCATGTCTCCTTGTTCGAGACTCACTTACCCATCTCAGCATCTACCCTGATACAGAATCCTGAAGTCCCACACCACCAGGTTCAGGAACAGCTACTTTCCTACAACCATCAGGTTCTAGAACCGACCTGCACAATCCGATCCCTACCTCGTCAATGAAACACTACGGACCACCTTTTGCACTACCATGGACTTGTCTCTGATTGTGCCTTTTTTTTGTATTAATGTCTTATTTTTGCAGTTTTTTTTCTCCCTCTTCATTGTCTTGCATAATTTATGGCTTGGAAGTGTAGTAGTTAGTGTAACGCTATTACAGCGCCAGCGACTCAGGTTCAATTCCAGCCGCTGTCTGTAAGGAGTTTGTACATTCTCCCCGTGTCTGTGTGGGTTTCCTCTGGGTGCTCTGGTTTTCTCCCACATTCCAAAGAAGTACAGGTTAGGAAGTTGTGAGCATGCTATGTTGGCGCCAGAAGCGTGGTGACACTTGTGGGCTGCCCCCAGAACACCCTACGCAAAGATGTATTTCACTGTGTGTTTCGATGTACATGTGACTAATAAAGATATCTTATCTTATTTTATCTTATTTTACTAGAAAATATTTGACCTCATTACTCATGAGTCTTATACCTGAATTGTTTCTGTACAATATGGAGATAACCATCAAGACTAATTAACCTCTTCAGAATGGTCAAGCCTTATGTACTACTGTGCAGATTCACTGGGCTTCCAGGGCTTGTTCATAAAGATCAGTCCAACATGCTAATTGCGTCAGTGTTAAATGCTCCTGAACACTGAATGCATAACGCAGGGTATTTCTGAGTATTTCTAGCTGTTACTTTCTTAGAGCCCTGTGAATGATGAAGACCCCTCTCCCATTCCCCACAGCTCCTGCATCTGTCAATCCCGAGACTGTACTCAAAAGTTGCTTTCATTCAATTTGTGGCCAAAGAGAAAGTGAAAGGGTCAAAGGTAAATGAATGCTAAGTGCATCATTAAAGAAACAGCTGGCGCTGTTCATGATACCCTTAACATGCCTTCCATTTGACCTACAGAGGCCCATCCAGTGTGCAGTTAAGATAGAGTGAACTGAGGCGTTGCTTTGTTCTTAACCCTTGAACTGAAATAACTTCAGACAAATCTAGAAGTTTTCTGGAAGAAACAAAGAAAAAAATTCTGCTAACACAGAAAAGCTGTGCCTAATATCAGTCTGTGCAAACAAAGATGTGCAGGTTGGTAGGTTAATTATTTGCTGTAACTTGCCCCTGATGTGTAGGTGAGTGGTAGAATCTGGGGGGAGTTGATGGGAATGTGGGGAGAATAAAATGGGGTTAGTGTGAATGGATGGTTGAGGGCCAGCATGGACATGGTGGGCAGAAGGGCCAGTTTCTGTGCTGCCTGACTTCCTTGACTCATTGATAATGGAAGAGGAGAAATGAGAGAAGCAATGAAGATGAGACTTCAGGAGAGCCCTGGGATCTGTGCTGGCAGTGACCAGCAGTGCCACTGATAATCAACAAAGCAGTTGGTTTGAAAGGTGCCATCTGTCCAGCTTAGTCGGGGCAGAGTTCCCTGAGAAGGTGCAATTAGATGGTTCCATGATGAAAAGATTATCAGGCTGGAATGAAAATGGAAAATGCTAGAAATAATCAGATGGAGAAACTAAACAAAGTTAATGTTTCAGTCAATGAACCTCGGGTGGACTCCATGAGAGGGAGATAAAAGACTGGTTCATCTTGAAGGAGATATTATACTGGCTCAATAAGAGAAGATATAATATTAGTTCAATAAGAGGGATATATTAATCTTGTTCAGTGAGAGGAAGGTATCAGGCATTTCAATGAGGGGGAGGTATCAGATTGTTCAATAAAGCAGAGATATTGGATATCCAGTGACTGGGAGATATCAGATTATTTCAAAGAGAGAGAGATATTTGACTGGTTCAGTGGAAGGTACGTATTAAACTCTTTCAATGAGAGGAGGATATGTTTTATTAAGTGTGAGGGAGGTTTGAGACTGGTTCATTGAGGGTGTCATTAGACTGGTTCACAGACTGAGTCATTTCACTGGTTCCATGGGATGGAGGGACTGGTTCTAGAGAGGGAGACATCAGACTGTTTCCATGAGAGGGAGATAATAAGATATCTTTATTAGTCACATGTACATCGAAACACACAGGGAAATGCATCTTCAGCATAGGGTGTTCTGGGGACAGCCCACAAGTGTCACCACGCTTCCAGCGCCAACATAGCATGCCCACAACTTCCTAACCTGTATGTCTTTGGAATGTGGGAGGAAACCGGAGCACCCAGAGGAAACCCATGCAGACACGGGGAGAACATACAAAGTCCTTACAGACAGCAGCCGGAATTGAACCCGGGTCGCTGGTGCTGTAATAGCGTTACGTTAACCGCTACAATAGGGAGATGTCAGACTCATTCAAAGAGAGCAGATACTCATTCAATGACAAGATATAAGATAAGATATTTATTTATTAGTCACATGTACATCGAAACACACAGTGAAATGCATATTTTGGCGTTACTGAGAATTTGTTGGGGGCAGCCCTCAAGTGTCGCCACCCTTCCGGCGCCAACGTAGCATGCCTACAGCTTCCTAACCTGGACATCTTTGGTATGGGAGGAAACCGCGGAGCATCCGGAGGAAACTCACGCAGACACGGGGAGAACGTACAAACTTCTTACGGACAGCGGCCGGAATTGAACCTGGGTCGCTGGCACTGTAATAGTGTTACGCTAACCGCTACACTACCGTGTTGTGCAATGAGAGGGGGATCTGACTTTCAATGAGAGGGGATCAGACATTCAATGAGAGGAAGATATTATACTTGTCCAGAGAGGGAGATATTGAACTGGTTTAATCCAGGGAAATGGCAGACTCACAAGCACATAAGGAAACAGGAGCAGGAGTAGGCCACTCGGCTCCTTAAGCCTACCCCACCATTCACTATGCTTATGACTGATCTGCATTGGCCTCGACTCCTCTTCTGTGCCTGTTCCCCATCACCCTCATTTCCTCAACCTTTCAAATATTTATCCATCTCCACCTTAAATATATCTAATGATCTGGCCTCCACTATCCTCTGGGGCAGAGAATTCTAGAGATTCACCACCCTCTGAGAGAAGAAATTTCAATGCACCTCTGTTTTAAATGAACGGCCCCTTATTTTGTAACTTTGTCCCCTTTTTCAAAGAGAATCAGGTATTATATCGGTTTCATAAGAGGGAGATATCAGATCACCAGTGAGATGGAGATTTAAGACCAGTTCATTTTGAAGGAGATACTAAACTAGTTGTATGGGAGGGAGGTGTCAGCCTGGTTCATGAGAGGAAGGCATGAGACTGGCTCAATCAATGGGAGATATTGGGCTGGTTCTGAGAGGGAGGTTTCAGACTGGTTCAAAGTCAGGGATTTATTGGTCTGGTGTTTTGAGAAGAAGGTATCACACTGGTCCAATGTGAGACGATGTTACACTGGTTTGACGAGAGGGAGATGTTGGATTGGTTCAATGAGACAGTGATAGCAGAGTAGTCCAATGAGGAGATTGGTCCTCCGAGAGGGAGTGGATCAATGAGTGGTAGATATCGGTGTGGTTCAGGGAGATACTCAACCAGTGTGAGGGAGGTAGTAAACCAGTTCAATGGGAGGGACATGTCAGTGGATAGAACCATGAGATGTTGCAGAATGCCTCGATGATTTGGACCCACAGGCTCAACCGGACATCTCATCTCCTCCCGGCTAAATGTTACACCGTGTTTCCTGTGGGAATACATGTGCAGGGACTTCCTGACCAATCTCTTTCCAGCACAGATGTGGATAGAGAAAGAGTCATGGAGCCATAGAGTCATACAGCACAGAAACAGGCCCTTCAGCCCTACTGGTCCACGCTGACCAAGATTCCCATCTAAGCTAATCCCATTTGCCTGCAATTGGCCCACATCCTTTTAAACCATTCCTAGCCATGTACTTGTCCAAGCACCTTTTAAATGTTGTTAATGTACTTGCCTCAACCACTTCCTCTGGCAGCTCATTCCATATACTGACCACCCTCTGGGTGAAAAGGTTGCCCTTCAGGTTCCTATCTCTCTGCTCTCACCTTAAACCTATGCCCTTTAGTTCTTGATTCCTCAACCCTGGGAAAAAGACTGTGTGCATTGACCCGTTCTATGTCCCTCATGATTTTATACACCTCTGTATGATCACCTCCTATGCTCCAATGGATAAAATCCCAACCTGCTCAACCTCTCTCCATAATTCAGTCCTTTGAGTCCCGGCAACAACTTCATAAATCTCTTCTGCACCCTTTCCAGCTTAGTGGCATCCTTCCCATAGCAGGGTGATCAAAACTGAACACAATATTCCAAATGCGGCCTCAGCAACGTCTTGTACAACTGTTACATAACATCCTAACTCCTCTGCCAAAAGCTTTCTTCATCACCCTGTCTACCTGCAGTGCCACTTTCAGGGAACCATGTACTTGTACACCTAGGTCCCACTTTACTACAACAATCCCAGGGCCCTACCGTTCACTATGAAAGTCCTACCCGCATTTGTCTTCCCAAAATGAACACCTCACATTTATCTGAAATAAACTCCATTTGAGTTGAAGATCATTTGAGATGTTTGTGTACTGGACCCTGTGGGATCTCCCAGAAATGGAGGCACCAGGATACTGACTGCATATTCCAGGAATACCCATGGATTATTTCCCATTCATTTCTGGAATCTGTATGCCACTGGCAAGGCCAGCATCCATTGCCCATCCCTAACTGCCCTTGAGAAGGAGGTGGTGAGCTGTAGTCCTTCTGGTGAAGGTACCCCCACAGTGTTGTTAGGCAGGAAGTTCCAGGATTTTGATCCAATGAGGATGAGGGACCAACAGTATATTTCCAGGTCAGGCTGGTGTGTGACTTGGAGGGGAACCCGCCATGTACAAGTTAGTCTGGCCCTTCTTGGTGATAGGACCAAGGACCCCACCCACCTGGGACATTCTCTCTTCTCCCCTCTCCCATTGGGCAGAAGATACAAAAGCCTGAAAGCACATACCACCAGGCTCAAGGACAGCTTCCATCCTGCTACTGAACTGTCCCCCAGTACGATAAGATGGACTCTTGACCTCCTCCATTTTGGGAGGTGATGTTCGAGTGGCCTGAGCGAGTAACTGCAGTGCATTTTGGAGAGAGTGTACACTGCAGCCATTGTGCGCTGGTGGTGGAGAGGACAGATGTTTAGGGTAGTGGAAGGGGTTCCAATCAAGCAGGCTGCTTTGTCGGCAAGCTTCTTCAGGATTATTGGCTCCAAAGTCACCCAGTCAAGTGGAGAGTATCCATCACACTCCCTACTTCGCTGTGGGGTGCTAGGAGGAGAATCACTCACCACAGGATGCCCAGCTTCTGACCTGCTCTTGTAGTCACAACATCCAGGTAGCTAGTCCAGTGGGGTTTGTCTCTTGTGAGCATCCTCTACAACACTTTTGTAGTATAATTACATTCCTTATCCTTCACATATGTGGAGAGTGTTCATTGCTCTGAAACATTAATTACCATTCAGTTGTGGGAGCAGTGAGGTTTGGACTTGGGTCTGTTGTGAGCCTATCTCTGTGGGCATTCGGAATACCTCATGGTGCTGACATGAACAGAATGTGCTTTATTTGGGTTAGTCAACTCTGGGAGTTGATTTATGGGAATACAGATGTTTTCATACAGAGAACTGAGGAAAGAAGACGGCAGCTGTGCTGAGACTGAGCCAGCCCAGTGATCTCGATAGCAGTCACAGAAAGGATATCTCTATCAATTCATGTAGTCATACAAAGAGCATTTTCTGCACTGCAAAAGAGCACATTCTGTCCTGTAACACACTGACTTTGATTTCAATGGTGAAAATACTGCCAATTTAAACAAAGCATCTGTCTTATCAAAACACGGTGATGTTAGATAACCAGCTTCAAAGAGACCGTTCACTTATACACAACACAGCATCTAGTCACAGCACTGCAGGCAACATAGATAAAGGTACATACATCAGTAAAGGTACAAGCTGTTGGCCAGGAAACTTGCAGGAAGGTTAGCAAGGTCACATGAACACAGTTCAAGAAATAACTTGCATTTGTGTTATATTTTTTATAACAAAAATCTGCTTCAAAGCTAATAAATGACCATTACTTTGGAAATGCAGTTTAAATCTATAAGGGGATTCACAAACAGTTTAGTTTATTGTCATATACACCTGGGTGCAATGAAATTCCTTGCTTGTGTGAAGCTCACAGAGTGAACAGCATACATGGTAATAATAAATACAAGAATAGATACAGCAACGAGCGCAAAAATAACGGCATGGAGCAAAGTATAGCAGCGCAAACTGAGGTAGTGGAGAAAGAAAAGCTAAAGTGACAATAGGTAGAATTAAGGGTTTGAGAACGTGGCAGCATCACTGGGAAGGGGATGTGAAGGAGGTGATTGGTTCAGGAGTCTGATGGCAGTAGGGAAGAAGCTGTTCTTGAGTCTGGTCATCCGGGCTTTCAAGCTCCTGTATCTTCTCCTAGAAGGTAGAAGAGAGAAAAGGGAATAGCCGGGGTGGCAGAGGAAAGGATAAAAGCTTTCATTTGAATGAGAAGAGTTTCTCTTTTCAATTGCAAAAAGAGCAAAGAATGTTCAGGTTTGTACGTAGGTGGGGACTGTGCACTTGTCTGGATGTGTGTATGTACACACATTTACTCAACAAATCAGTGTTTGGTCTCTCGCAGTTAAAAAATAGAAAATGCTGGAAACACTCAGCAGGTCAGGCAGTATCTGAGGAAGCAGAAACAGTTAATAGTTCAGAGGTAGGACCCTTCATCAGAACTGTTCTGATGACAGACCTGAAACTTTAACTGTTCCTCCCTCCACAGATACCACCTGACCTGCTGAGTGTTTCCAGCATTTTCTGTTTTTATTTCAGATTTCGCATCTGCAGATTTTTGATTTTCATTTGGTCTCTCCCACCACTCACTAATCTGATTTTTCTTTGTTTTAATCTTTCTTTACGATTAGTCTGTCCCTCAGTCATTGATCCATATCCGGTCAACCCATTTTGAATCTAACTTGCACACCAGAGGTTTTAAGTCCTTAACGACTGCTCCCATCCCTTGAAATTTCATTGTGTCATGAAAAACAAATGTCAAAATATAACAGAAAAATCATGGCGTGAAAATGTGGAACATAATAAATTTGGAAGCATGACCAGTTGATCAGCTGAAACCTGAAGAAAAATGTTGCATCATTTACTGTCTTCATTGACGTATTTAGTATGATAACATCACAACATAACATGACATCATGGCATTAACAGCATCCTTAACATTATAATAATTATCAAGAGAAATGTTTTGTTCTTTAGTGTGAGACACTGCACAAACAAATAGTCCCGATTGGCATAGAACTGTGGGCACTGCCTTTCTTTTACACAGGAGGCTGATGGAATCTCAGTTTAATGTCTCATTCAGAAAGCAGTAACTCCAACAGTGCAGCACTCCTTCAGCACAGGCAAGATTTTGTAATCAGCCTAATGTGGCTCAAACCCACATCCCTCAACCTCAAAGACTCACTGAGTGACAGCAGGCACTAGGGTATTGACTTTAGGAGTTAGGTCATTACGTTGCAGTTGTACAAGGTGTTGGTGACGTTGCATCTGGAATATTGCATTTAGTTTTGGTCGCCCTGTTATAGGAAGGATGTAATTAATTGATATTGGTTTATTATTGTCACTTGTACCGAGGTACAGTGAAAAGCTTGTCTTACAAACCGATTGTACAGGTCAATTCATTGTACAGTGCAGTTACGTTGAGTTAGTACAGAGTTCACTGAGGTAATACAGGTAAAAACAATAACAGTACGGAGTAAAGTGTCACAGCTACAGAGAAAGTGCAGTGCAATAAGGTGCAAGCTGGTAGATAAATAGATAGATATTTATTTATTAGTCACATGTACATTGAAACACACAGTGAAAGGCATCTTTTGCATAGAGTGTTCTGGGGGCAGCCTGCAAGTGTCGCCACTCTTCCAGTGCCAACATAACATGCCCACAACTTCCTAACCTGTACGTCTTTGGAATGTGAGAGGAAATTGGAGCACCTGGAGAAAACCCACGCAGACACGGGAAGAGCGTACAAGCTCCTTACAGACAGCGGCTGGAATTGAACCTGGGTCGCTGGTGCTGTAATAGCATTACACTAACCGCTACAGGAGTGCAAAGAAGATTTACAAGAATGTTGCCAGGACTCGAGGACCTGAGTTATTGGGAGATGTTGGGCAGGCTAAGACTTTATTCATTGGAGCATAGGTGACATTATAGAGGTAAACAAATCAATGAGGGGGCATAGATAGGGTGAATGTGCACAGTTTTTTCCCAGGGAAAGGGAATCAAAACTGGGGATATAGGTTTAAGGTGAGAGGGGAAAGATTTAAAAGGGATCTGAGGGGTGACTTCTTCACGCAGAGGGTGGTGCGTATATGGAACAAGCTGCCAGAAGAAGTGGCTGAGGTAGGTACAATAACAGCATTTAAAAGACCCTTAGACAGGTACATGGATAGGAAAGGTTTAGAGAGATATGGGCCAAACATGGGCAAATGGGATTAGTTTAGGTGGGCATCTTGGTCGGCTTGGACAAGTTGGGCTGAAGGGCCTGTTTCCGCGCTGTATGACTCTGTGTCTCTATGACCAGTTCCTTCGGGTGCCGTTTTGTTTAGAAATCCAGTATCTTGGGAAATAATCCCACTTGCAAGCATAAGTCAGTGTCTCTGTGAGAAGACAATTTGTTGCAGTTCTGCTCTATCTTTCTTGCCAACTAAAGTTTTGCCATGACTTATGTTGAAACATCTTTAAGTTGCCAATGCCTATTTGTTCTCAGAATGTTTATTCACTCTCGGTTTTGAGTGAATGATCTCTTGCACGCTAAGATTTTTAAAAGTGGAATCCATTTGTTTCACATCTCTGTGGAACTGCAACTTGTTCCCTTTTGTGCTTTCCTTTGTCCTGTCTGCTGGCTCCGGGGAGCCTGAGACCAGGTCCGGCAGTTCTAAACCTGCACTGAAATACTTGAACAACAGCTACTGTTGTAATGCAGTTTAAATTTAGAAAGATAAAAGGATAAAAGCTTTCATTCCATGGAGAGGGTTACTGGTTTCAATTGCAAATGAATACAAAACACACTTAGGAAAGCACACAGGCAGAGTACCGTGTATCAAAAATCAAACTTCTGGAGGAACTCAGCAGGTCAGGCAGCATTTGCGGAGGGAAATAGGAAGTGTGTGTTAAGTAAATGTGCGGTGAGTGTGTGTATTTTGTGTGCCTGTGTGGTATATGAATGTGTGTGGTGTGTGTGCATGTTGTATGTGTGATTTGAATGTATATGGTGTGTTGTGTGAATGTGTTTGTGTGTGTTGTATGAGTATGTGGTGAGTGAATATGTGTGGCGTGTGTGTGTGTAGGGTGTGCATGTATTTTGAATGTGTTTTGCAATGTGTTTGTGGCATGTGTGTGTTACATTGTGATGCATGCATGTCTGTGTGTGGTGTGAACGTGTGTGGTGTTGTTGTGAATGTGAGTGCTGGGTGCACATGTTGTGGTAAATTGGTTTATTATTGTCATATGTACTGAGTATAGTGAAACACTTTGTTTTGCATACCATCCATACAGATCTTTTCATCACATCAGTACATTGAGGTAGTACAAGGGAAAATCAATAACAGAATGCAGAATGAAGTGCTACAGTTACAGAGAAAGTGCAATGCAGGCAGGCAATAAGGTGTAAGGTCAAATGAGGGAGATTGTGAGGTCGAGAGTCCATCTTATCGTACCAGAGGACCATTCAAAAGTCTTATAACAGCTGGATGGAAGCTGTCCTTGAGCCTGGTGGTATGTGCTTTCAGGCTTTTGTATCTTCTGCCCAATGGGAGAGGGGAGAAGAGATAATGTCCGAGGTGGGTGGGGTCCTTGATTATGTTGGCTGCTTTACTGAGACAGCAAGAAATATAGATAGTGTCCACGGAGGGGAGGCTGGTTTCCATGATGTGCTGTGCTGTGTCGACAACACTCTGTAATTTCTTGCAGTCTTGGGCAGAGCAGTTGCCATCCCAAACTGTGGTGCATCTGAATAAGGTGCTTTCTATGGTGCATCTATGAAGATTGGTGAGGGTCAACGGGGATGTGCCAAATTTCTTTAGCCTCCTGAGGAAGTAGAAGCACTGGTGAGCTTTCTTGGTGTATGTTGTATGTTTGTGTGTTGGGTGAATATGTTTGGTCTAAATGTGTTGTATATATTGTATGCGTGTGGAGTAAATGTATGTTTATGTGTGCATGGTACGTGTGTTATGCACGCATGCACGCACGTACACACACACACACACACACACACACACACACACACACACACACACACACACACACACACACACACACACACACACACACACACACACACACAATATAAGAACATTAAAATTTGTCCCTTACTCCCTCCCCAGTTTATTCTCTCCCACACTCAATACTCTTGGTGTCCTTGGGTTTAATTTTTCCCCTTTAATTACTCTCTCCCACAGTCACAAAAATATTCCAGATCTACCCGAGACCAATGACACAGTTGAACTGCAGTTGTAGTGTAGTTTAAATGTAGAAAGAATAAAGGATACTCAGGACCTGCAGCTGGATAACTGCGGACACTTTAGTCTCTGTACTTTTATGAAAGACTGGGCAGCTGTTCAAACCACTATGGATTCTTGACATTCTCCAAGGAGTCATTAAAGCATAAGGTATGATTTTCTCTCCCCACCTTCCTGCTTTCTACAGTGGATTTGAGGATAGATGGCACCACTGCCAGCGGAACCAGCTGTTGACACCAGGACAGCATTACTGGCAGCAGCAACCAGCTAGGAAGGACCTGTTTGCAAAGCCAGTTAGAGCTGTGTGTTATCCTGTTCCCACCTTCAACCAGGAACCGAACTTTCTGGGAACACCAGAAGCCTCTGACACCAGTGAGGTGGGGTGGGGGAGATGTAAACATTTCATCAAAGCACAGGGAGAAGTGAGCCCAAGGAACAAAATCCTGTATTGACTTCCTGCTGAGGAAGTCTGGTGGGTCAGGTGACTGTGTTTAGCGGGCAGCACTGGGAGTGTGAGCCTCATTTTACACTACCAGTCTCAAACAGACTGGAAATAGACCCTCAAAGTTATACAAACAAGAAAACCCTGACTGACATGTGTGACCTTCTAAAGGTGCAAGATGGCTACAGTGGAACCTGTATGGATACTTTCATTTTGAAGGGTGCACTTTCAAATGTGAGGAAGATATTGTTACACAGCAGTATCGTGGTTACAGAGTGTGCATTCAGTGACCACTCTAAGGATGAACTGTCCAGGGCTGGTGCAGATGAGACTGTTATAAAGAGAATAAATTTAATGACTGTGGAAAAGTAAAGTGGACGAGGAAACCAGACTGAATGTTCAGAGTCTAATTTCCATCACTGACTATTTCCATTTCCCAAGTCCAGCATTATGGACCCTGTTGGCTGAAAATGTCAAATAATGTGGAGATGGCATTATACTTGGATCCAGGTTTATCCTTGTTCGAGTCGGTGTGAAACACTGAGTTGCAACAAACAATGTGGTCCTTCAGTAAACTTCCGCCAATCTACAGGGCCGACAGCTGATTGGCTGCTCCACTGGACCACTGGAATCAGTGGGTGACTCCCTCATTCTCCAGACAATCCACTGAGTTCTGGGGCTGGCCTGTTTCTGGAGCCTGCCAGTAAACATCCTGGGCTTTACCTTCAAATAAACGAAGCGTTACCTCATTCAGGTCTGCAGAACCCCACTGTTGTGGGGAGGTGGATGGTAATTCCCAAGTGGCCTGAGACGGAGGTTTCAAGTGAGCCGAATCTCAAATAACAATGAGTCGGAGTACAGGAAGGAGATAGAGAGCCTAGTGACATGGTGTCATGAAACAACCTTTCCTTCAATGTCAGCAAAGCAAAAGAGCTGGTCATTGATTTCAGGAAGGGGGGCAGTGCACATGCTCCTGTTTACATCAACGGTGCTGAGGTCGAGGGAGTTGAAAGCTTCAAGTTCCTAGGAGTGAACATCACCAACAGCCTGTCCTGGTCCAACCACGTAGACACCACAGCCAAGGAAGCGCACCAGTGCCTCTACTTTGTCAGGGGGCTAAAGAAATTTGGCATATCCCTGTTGACCCTCACCAATTTTTAAAGATGCACCATAAAATGCACCAGGGGCTAAGCTGGCTGGGGAAGCACCTCAAACAAGGAAAGGGTGTATCACCCCAGGGGGCCACATGAGTGGCATGGTGCTATGGTTTATTTCTTTTAAAAAGCTTACACTATTGAATGTAATGACCATGGACGTAAAAGTTTTGCACTGTTTCTCCTTTTGTATATATCTTTTATTATGAATAAAGTTTAATTTTGAATTATATAAGAAAAGCACCATTGCAAGCATCCTATCTGAATGCATCACGGCTTGGTATGGCAACTGCTCTGTCTGAGACCGCAAGTAACTGCAGAGAGTTGTGGACATCACATCATGGAAACCAGCCTCCCTTCCATGGACTCTGTCTACACTTCTCATTGCCTCGAAAAAGCAGCCAGCATAATCAAAGACCCCACACACCCAGGACATTCTCTCTTTTCCCCCCTTCCGTTGGGCAGAAGATACAAAAGCCTGAAAACGCATATCACCAGGCTCAAGGACAGCATCTATCCCACTGTTATAAGACTCTTGAACAGTCCTCCAGTATGAGAAGCTGGACTCTTGACCTCACAATCTATCTCGTCATGGCCTTGCACTGCACTTTCTCTGTAACTGTAACACTTTATTCTGCATTCTGTTATTGTTTTCCCTTTTACTATCTCAGTGCATTATTGTAATAATATGATCTGCATGGATGGTATGCAAAACAAAGTTTTTCACTGTACCTCAATAATAAACCAATTTAGCAACTTACCAAGCCCCTGGGATGGCCCACCACCTATCGCTGTTGAGGGGCATGCTCTGACTCCACCTCCCTGCCTGAGCTGCCTAACACACAGGGGTTACCAAACCTGCAGCCGAGCCTGGCTCTCTCCGCAGACTCTCAAACACACCCTCCATAGCACAGCTGGACCAGTCGCTTAGAGAAATAAACTCTGAAAACCCTTCTTGATTGAGGCAGTGATCTCTTCACAGAGCAGCTAGCCTCTCAGGGATGTTTTGGCGGAATTAAAACAGGCATTAGGCATTTGAAACTTCAAATAGAGGAAACCTGAAACAAAAACAGCTCGCCCACAGTAGGGGGGGGGGGGGGGGTGGGTTTGCATTTCTGTAGATTAGGAGCCGGCACTTCACACCCCAGACCAGGGGCCCTGTTCAGTCTCACACATCTTTGTGTCAGCCCAGGCTCAGTTGGTTGTTCTTTCACCTCTAGTCAGAAGTTTGTGGGTTCAAGTTTCCTCCAGAAACGTGATTGCAAGTTCCCGACTGCCCGGCATCACGGATCTGAGAGAGTGCCGCACTGTCAGAGGAGCTGGCAATAAGCAGAAGCAGGGCCAGGCCATTTGGCCCATCACTTCCATTCAATCAGATCATGGCTGATCTTTTACCTCAGTGCCATTTTCCTGCATTATTCCCAGATCCCTTCATTCCTTTACCTTCCACACACCCATCAGTCTCCACTCTGAATACTCTTTGCTAATGAGGTTCTACGTTTCCCAGGTATAAAACTCACCACCATCTGGGAGAAGAAATTTCTTTTCATCTCTGTGGTAGAGTCATAGAGTTACACAGCATGGAAACAGGCCCTTCGGCCCAACTCGTCTGTACTGACTGTGTTTATCTAAACTGATCCCATTTGTCTGTGTTTGGCCCATATCCCTCTAAATCTTTCCTGTCCATGTACCTGTCCAAATGTCCTCCAAACATTGTAATTGTATCCGCCTCTATCACTTCCTCTGGCAGCTCGCACCATATACCCACCCCTCCCTGTGTGAAAAGTTGTCCCTTTTAAATCTTTCCTCTCTCACCTTAAACCTATGCCCTCCACTTTTAGACTCCCTTACCGTGGGAAAAAGACTGTGCCATCAACCTTATCTATGGCCCCATTATTTTATAAACCTCAGCCTCCTTTGCTGCAGGGAAAACAGTCCCAGCCTATCTAGTCTCTCCTCATAACTCAAACCGTCCAGTTCTGGCAACATGCTTGTGGATCTTTTCTGCACCCTCTCTAGCTTAACCACAGTCTTCCTATAGCATGGTCTCACCATGTCTAATGGAGGCAAGCATGCCGTACATCATTTTCACCACTCTGTCTACCTGTGTTGCCACTTTCAGGGAACTACGTACCTATATCCTTAGGTCTCTCTGTTCTACAACACTTTCCAGGGTACTACACCACCAATTTTGGTGTCATCCACAAACTTACTAACCATGCCACCAACATTCACATCCAAATCATCAATATGTACGACAAGCAGCGGGGGACCCAGCACTGATCACTGCGGCACACCACTGGCCACAAGCTTCAAGTCTGGAAAACAACTCTCCACTACCACCCTCTGACTCCTACCACCAAGCTAATTTTGGATCTAGTTGGCTGGCTCACCCTGGATCCCATGTGAGATCCCTTCACGGACCATCCTACCATGCGGGAGAACAAGCAATCTGCTGGAGGAACTCAGCGGGACGAGCAGCAGCTGTGGGAGGGAAGGAATTGCCAATGTTTTGGGTTGAAACCCTGCATCAGGACTGCTTCTTCCAGGACTCCCTGCATCAGATTATTTACTGCTCCTGATTCCAGCATCTGCAGTCTCGTGAGTCTCCATGTGGGACCTTGTCCTGAACCTTGTGAATGCTGGCCCCTTATTAGCCCCTTATTTTGGGTCTGGGACCCCCCCCTCCATTGCAGAAACCCCAGCCAGGGGAAACATCATTCCCACATCTACCCTGCTAGGCCCTGCAAAGACATTATACATTTCAATGAGGTCAGCTGTCATTCTTCTACACCCTATAGACCCAATCTGCTTCATCACTGCTCATAGGACAACTCCCAGTCCCATTAATCAAGCTGGTGAACCATTGCTCCACTCTCTCCCTCACAAATACATCCTGCCCCGATTGGGGGCCCAGACTTGAGCACAGTAAGCTGGGTACAGTCTCACCTATATCAGTTCAATAAGACGTCTCTACACTTAGATTCAAACCTTCTCTCAATGTACTGTCCATCTTCCTAATTGCTCACTTTACCCACATGTTAATTTTCAGTGCTTCGTGTACAAGCACTGCCAGGTTCCTCTGAACACCAACACCTTCAATCTCTCACTACATAAAAAAAAACTTTTTTATTCCATAAATGGATGACTTCACATTTTTCCACCTTGTATTCCATCTACCATGTCCTTGCTCATTCACATGACATATCTATCCCCTAATGCCTCTCTGCACCCCCCCAACAGCACACACTGCTGCCCAGCTTTGCATCATCAGAAAACTTGGATATATGGTAATTGATCCCCCATTCAAATCATTGATATAGATTGTGAAGAGTTGGGGACCCAGAACTGATCCCATCTCACCCAACATCAGAGCTTCCAATACAAAAACCATCCGTTTATTCCTGCTCTGTCCTCATCGACAATCCATGATGAAATATTACCCCTCCCCAAACCATGCACTCTCATTTTGTTTAATAACCTCTCATGTGGGTTCTTTTTGAAGTCCCTTGACCATCCAGATATGTTACACAGAGATAGTACACTGAGGTCCATCTGCCCTCTCAGCTAGAGGAGTAAGATCCCACTGAACTGCCAAAAGAAGTGCCGAGGTGTTCCCCTCGATGTCCTGGCCAATATTGATCCTGTACTCGACAGTTCTAAACCAGACCATCTGGGCATTGTCACCCACCTGTCTATGGGAGTCTGCTGCCTGTAAATTGGCTGTTGTCTTTCCTGTATTGCAATCACCCTTCAGTCCAAAAATACTTTGTTCAACAAGGAGTCCATGCCGGCTCACTGAAAAATCCCAGTCCCTCACTAATATTCCCTGTAATCCATTCTCCCCACATTCCCATCAATTTCCCCAGATTCTACCACTCACCCACACATTAGGGGCAATTTACAGCAGCCAATTAACCCACCGACCCACACGTCTTTGGGATGTGCGAGGAAACTGGAGCACCCAGAGGAAACCCACACGGTCGCAGGGAGAACGTACAAACGCCACACAGACAACACCCAAGGGTCCTGACCTGAAACGTCGACTGTCCATTTCTCTCTGTAGATGCTGCCTGACCTGCTGAGTTCCTCCAGCTTTTTGTGTGTTGCCCAAGGTCAGGATTGAACCCAGGTTTCTGGTGCTGTGAGGCAGTGGCTCTACCTGCTGCTTCACTGTGTTGTCTACGTCACACTCAGGGATATCCTTTGGATTGAATGGCAGAGTGGAACAAAGGAAGGTTATTTTAGCTAAAGGAGTTACTTCTCATCGGCTAATATTTTATATACGTTGAGAGTCTGTGCACAGAGCAACTGTTACTAATGTGTAGTTATATTTGTAGGGAACAGATTCTTCTGTAAAATGACAGAGTTCATGTTAGCTTATTAAGCAGTCGCAGAGTGCAGTGAGTCGAGAGGCACCCACTGTGGGGATCAGAGCCTTCCAGCCCGAGACCACAGAACTGATTGTTGACTGAAGCAGTTCAGTGCCACAGGGGTTGGATTTCAGCTCCTTGAACTACAGTGGCCTCAAGTTCAAAAACATTAACTTTCACACGGAAGGAACAGCCGGAAGGTTGCACCTGTTGCCAGACTTGGAGTGCACGGATTATAAATATTGATGGCTTATGGAAAGGAGCAGGGCTCACGGTTCAGGTGGAGACACAACATCAAAACACTTCCAACTGTGAGCTGCCAGATTATGTTCCAATACACACACACACACACACACACACACACACACACACACACACACACACACACACATTGCCCCTTCACCCTTACATATATGCACTGATGTCTTTACAGATGAATACACATACTGACACAAATCCCACCTTAAGCACTTCCCAGACACCACCATACATAGCATTGTGGAACGATTACAGCACAGGAGGCCATTCAACGCTTGGCTCTGTACTGTCTCCTACGGACCAGTCCCAGTCCCAGTCACCCCATTCCCCAGTCTTTTCCACTTCCCCTGCCAATGAATTGCCCTGGTGCTGCTCTGGGTTCTCTTTGCAGACTCTATTCATCACATTGTGGGCCGTGGGTTCCAGATCCCAGACACTCTCTGAATAAACCTCACGTTGTAGTTCTGTGCCTCCTGATCTTTGAAAAATCCACTAACAGGAGCAGCTCTTTCCACACCTGCCCACTTCTATCACATCTCCTCTCAACCTCCCACACTCCGAGGAGAGGAGTCACAAGAACGCTGAAGAAAACAGGAGCAAGAGTAGGCCACAGGTTCCACCATTCAATGTGATCAAGGCTGATCTCTGCCAGCCTCAACTCCTCCTCTGTGCCATTTCTCCATGCCCCTCTATCCCTTGATCTATCCAACATTTATCCACCTCCACTAATGATCCAGCCTCCACCACTGGGCCGGGCAGGGAATTCCTGAGTTTCACCACCTTCTGAGAGAAGATATGTCTACCCACCTCAGTTTTAGATGACTGGCCCCATATTTTGTAACTATGTCCCCTTGTTTGAGACTCTCCCACTAGTGAAAACATCTCAACAACTACACTGTCAAGCCCCTTAAGATTTTATATGTTTGACAAAGTAACCCCTCATTCTTCTAAACCCCAAGGAATACAGACCCAAACTGTCCAGCCTCTCTTGACAGGACAACCTCTCATCCCAGGAATTAGTTTGGTGAATCCCTTGCTGCTGTATCCTTTTTCAGGTAAGAGGCCCAAAACTGTGTGCTATATTCCAGGTGTTGCCTCACTAATATCCTGTATAACTGTAACAAAACTTCCCTATTCTTAAACTCCAATCCCTTTGCAATAAAGGCCACAATGCTATTTGCCTCCTTAGCTACCTGTTGGACCTGCCTGATAACTTTTTATGATTCATGCACTAGAACACCTGGATCCCTCTGAACTTCACTCATTTTTGGTCTCTCTCCATTTGGATAAGCCATAGAACCATAGAACCATACAGCACAAAACAGGCCCTTCGGCCCACCATGTTGTGCCATCCATCAAACCACCCTCACACTATCTAACCCTTTCCTCCCGGATATCCCTCTATCTCACATTCCTCCATGTGCCTATCCAACAAACTCTTGAACCTGTCCAATTTATCTGCCTCCACCACCCCAGGCAGTGCATTCCATGCACCAACCACTCTCTGGGTGAAAAACCTCCCCTTGACATCTCCCCTGAACCTCCCACCCATAACCTTAAAGTCATGCCCTCTTGTCTTGAGCATTGGTGCCCTGGGAAGGAGGCGCTGGCTGTCTACTCTATCTATTCCACTCAATATTTTATATACCTCTATCATGTCTCCTCTCATCCTCTTCCTTTCCAGTGAATAAAGCCCTAGCATAATAATCTGCTTTTTGATTCCTCTTACCAAAGTGCATGACCTCACACTTCCCCGCATTAAAATCTATTTGCCAGATTTTCGCGCAGTAACTCAATCTATTGATATCCTTTTGGAGAATCACTATGTCCTCAGCTCTACATGCCTTCCATTTAATTTTGTATCATTAGCAAAATTAGAAACCTTATGTTTCGTTCCCTCCTCCAGGTCACTAATATAGGGCCAAGAATCTATCCCTGGGGTACTCCACTAGTTACAACCCTCCAGCCTAAAAAGGACCCATTTATTCCAACTCTTCGTTTTCTATGTTACAGTCAGTTTTCAATCCATGCTCACACACTTCCTACAATAAATTGGGCTCTTAATTTATGCACCAGCTTCCTATGTGGTACCTTGACAAAGGCCCTTTGGAAATCTAAATACACTACATCTGCAGTTTCCCCTATATCAGCCTTCCAGGTCACATCCTCAAACATGATTTACCTTTTATATCACCATGTTGTCTCGGTTTGATTATATTCAACTTTCCTAAATGATTGATTATTTCCTTTTTGATTACTCTAACATCTCGCCAATAATAGATGTTAAACTAACCAGCCTATGGTACCCTGCCTTTTGCCTTTCTCCTTTTTTGAAAAAGAAGTCACATTGGCTGTTTTGTAATCAAGTTATGAAGTCTAATCTAAGCGAGTTATGAAAAATTCCAACCAGTGGGTCCATTACCTCTGCAGCCACTGCCTATAAAACACTAGTGTGTGGTCCATCCGGTCCTGGTGACATGTCCACCTTTATCCTCCTGATTTTCTCCAGTACTTCATCTCTTGTGACTGGGATGTTTGCAAGTTCCTCCAAGTTATTTGAAATTAGCCCACCTGATATCTTACCAACGTCTTCCATGGTGAAGGCTGATGTAAAAAATTTATTCAATGTATTTACCATTTCTTTGCTATTATTGATTCACCAGCCATGTTCTCCAGAGCTCCACACTTACCTTAACTGCCTTCTTTCTATTCATACATCCATAGAAACTTTTACTGTTTGTTTTTATACTACATGCAAGTTTTCTCTCAAAATTCATTTTCTACCTTCTTATGTGCCTTTTAGTCTTCTGCTGCTGGATCCTAAAACCTATGCAGTCCTCTGGTCTACCACTAGCCATGCCACTCTGTATACACCTAATTTTCAATTTGGTAAATTTGTTTATTATTGTCACATGTACTGAGGTAGAGTGAAAAATTTTGTTTTGCAGGTCATCCATACATATCGTTTCATCACATCAGTAAATCAAGGTGGTACAAGGGAAAACAATAACAAAATGCAAAATAAAGTGTTACAGTTGCAGAGAAAGTGCAGTGCAGGCAGACAATAAGGTGCAAGGCCATAATGAGGTAGATTGTTAGGTCAAGAGTCCATCTCATCATACAAGGGGACAGTTCAGTAGCTGGATAGAAACTGTCATTGAGCCTGGTGGCATGTGCTTTCAGGCTTTTGTATCTTCTGCCCAATGGGAGGGGGGAGAAGAGAGAATGTCTGGGGTGGGTGGGGTCTTTGATTATGTTGGCTGCTTTACTGAGGCAGTGAGAAGTATAAACAAAGTCCATGGAAGAAATGCTGGTTTCTGTGATGTGCTGAGCTGTGTCCACAACCCTCTGCAGCTTCTTACGGTCACGGGCAGAGCAGTTGCCATACCAAATTGTGATGCATACGAATCTATAAGAATTGGTGAGCGTCAAAGGGGACATGCCAAATTTCTTTAGCCCCTTGAGGAAGCAGAGCTTTCTTGGCCATGGAGTCTACGTGGTTGGACAAGGACAGGCTATTGGTGATGTTCACTCCTAGGAACTTGAAGCTCTCAACCCTCTTGACCTCAGCGCCATTGATGTAAACAAAAGGGTGTGCACCACCCCCGTTCCTGAAGTCAATTTAACATTATCCTTGACCTCCTTTGTCGACCACAGATTGTGCCTCTTTCTCATGGAATCCTTCTTTTTGATGGAGATAAACTCTTGCTGATCATTATAGACCATCTATTTGAATATCTCCCACAGGTCATCCACTGACCCGTCTCTCAGCTTGTTTACCCAGTCCGCCTTAGACAACTCCTACCTCATACCATTATAATTGCTCTACTTAAATTGAAGACACTGGTTATGGTGTTCAACATTTGGATTCTAGTCCCAGTTCATCCAGTCTAATCCCAGAGTTGAAATCCCTCATCCCTGGAAACATTCCAGTGAATATTCCAGTGTATTATACAGTTCAACATACCATCCCTACATCCTATACTGGATGCCTTTGACTTTCTAGCCACTCTCTCAGTATTCCCTGCCCTCTTCAATGACCTCTGCACATATACACCCAGCTTCCCCTGCTCCCACACCCTTTAGACCTCTCCCTCTTCTGCACCTTCTCTGCTGCATTTCATCAGACACTGACCTGCTACCCAGCCTGCCTATCAGTGACTGTCTATAACCATCCTCACTGACACTGCCACGTGCCCTCTCTTGCTTCACATAGAGATGGTCACACAAACCAAATCACTGTCCTATTGACACAGCATCTCTAACAATCCCTTACTGTGTCACTTAAACCTCAATCCTTCCAGTTAAACAAGGAAAAGCTGTCATAGGAAGCACTGATAGACCCATCAAACAAGGCTGCACATTTATTAAGCTAGTTTATAAAAAGTTCTTTGAAATTCAAAAGGAAAATACTAGATAGAGGATAAATAAATCTAAATGCCAAAAGAGGATTTCTCTTCAACACAACTCTTCATAAAGAAGTGCCTGGTGTGGTGTGAAGTGGATTTGTCAGCCAGTCATACAGTGTTGGCAAGCGGCAACAGGACAGCCTCGCTTCCCCCCATCCCCACCCCACCACCACCCACCTTCTCCTCGATCCCTCATACCTGCAGTCCTGTCCCTGGACCCCGTGTATAACTCCACCTAACTGCCCTCTGAGGTCTTCCTACGCTCTTCCTAACTTCAGATCTTTCACCTGCTCCCTCAGACACGCTCCGCATTCCGGTCACACTCCGGATCTCTGTTCCTAATCCCGGACACACTCCAGATCTCTGCTCCCAATCCCGGACACACCCCAGATTTCTGCTCTCAACCCTGATCACTCTCCAACTCCTTGCTCCCAATCCTAGCTACCCTCTGGCTCTCTGCACCTGATCTGTAGTAATCTCTCTGAGACACCAATAGCTTCAGAACATGTGTGTGTGCTTTATATTGCAGGCCAACAGCTAGTATGTATCTAAGATTATTAATCACTTACCTGTTTACAGACCCATTAGCCACAGTTGGCTTATTGCAGGGAACACAACACTCCGAAGGAATGTGGTTTGCACCAGATCAGTTATAAAATATATTGAAGGAAACAGAATTGCAGATCACGCAACACAAATTAGAGAATTGCCCTCTGGTCTTAAGAAAAGCACTCAGAGCTAACAAAGTGTGGAATTCCACACCCAGAGGAAAGAGTCTATAAATAATGTTTTAGGAGAGATGTTAACGCATTGGATGCATTGCTCCAGGACCTCACCTGTTTCACACTAGCAACAGGCGAGGTCCTGGAAGACTGGAGAGTAGCAAATGTTGTGCCTTTGTTCAAGAAGGGAAATAGGGATAATCCGGGTAATTATAGGCCAGTGAGCCTCACATCTGTGATGGGGAAGCTATTGGAGCAGATACTGAGGGATAGGATTTATGCACATTTGGAAAGACATGGACTGCTTAGGGACAGTCAGCATGGCTTTGTGCGGGGCAGGTCATGCCTTACAAAAACTTGAGTATTTTGAGGAGGTGACAAGGGTGCTTGATGAGGGCAAGACAGTGGATGTTATCTACGTGGACTTTAGTAAGGCATTTGATAAGGTCCCTCATGGTAGGTTGATTCAGAAGGTAAAGATGCATGGGATCCAGGGTGAATTGCAAGTTTGGATTCAGAACTGACTTGCCCATAGAAGACAGAGAGTATGGGTGGAAGGCTGTTATTCTGCCTGGAGGTCTGTGACCAGTGATGTTCCACAAGGATCAGTGCTGGGGCCTCTGTTGTTTGTGATATATATCAATGATTTGGATGAACATGTAGACGAGTGGATTAGCAAGTTTGCAGATGACACCAAGATTGGTGGAGCTGTGGACTGTGTAAAGGACTATCAAAGAATACAGCAGGATATAGATCAGTTACAGATATGGGCAGAGAAGTGGCAGATGGAGTTTAATCAGAGCAAGTGGGAGGTGTTGCACGTTGGGAGGTCAAATGAAAGGAGAAACTATACAGTTAATGGTCGGCCCCTTAATAGCATTGAGGTACCAAGGGATCTTGGGGTCCAGGTCCATAGTTCGCTGAAGGTGGCTACAGAAGTAGATAAAATGGTAAAGAAGGTATATAGCATGCTTGCCTTCATTGGTAGGGGTGTTGAGTATAAGACTAAGGAAGTCATGGGCAGCTATATAAAACTTCAGTCAGCCCACACTTGGAGTATTGCGTGTGGTTCTGGTCGCCCCATTATCGGAAGGATGTGGAGACTGGAGCAGGTGCAGAAGAGGTTTACCACGATTCTGCCTGCATTAGAGGGGTATGAGAAAGGTTGGACACACTTGGGTTGTTCTCACTAGTGCATCAGAGGCTGAGGGGAGACCTGGTATAGGATTTTTAAATTATGAGAAGCATAGATAGGGTAGACAGTCGGAATCATTTCCCCAGGGTAGAAATGTCAAACACCAGAGAACATACTTTTAATGTTGGGGGGGGTAGTTTAAATGTGACATGAGGGGCAAGCTTTTTACTCAGAGAGTAGTAGGTGCCTGGAATAGTTTATTGGGGTAGCAGCTTGGTAGAGTTTGAGGCTTTTTGATAAACACATGAATATGAAGGGAATGGAGAGATATGGATGATACACAGGAGGAGGACATTTAGTATAAACTGGCATCAAGATTGGCACAACATCATGGGCCGAATGGCCTGTCCAGTGCTGTACTGTTCTGTGCTCTATGTTCTATGGAAGCAGTTCAGGGAAGGATTACTCAACTGGTACCTGGAAATGGGCAGGTTGTCTTATGAGGAAAGGTTGGACAGACTAAGGTTGTATCCCATGTTTAGAAGAGTGAGAGGGGACCTCATTGAAGCACATAAGATCCTGATGGATTTCAACGGGGTGGATGTGGAGAGGATATTTCCTCTTAGAGTCATGGAGTCATAGAGTTGTACAGCACAGAAACAGGCCCTTCGGCTCAACTCATCCATGCTGACTGTGATGCCTCTCTATGCTCATACCATTTGCCCACATTAGGCCCATATCTATGCCTTTCCTATCCAAGTACCTGTCCAAATGCCTTTTAAACGCTGTAATTATATCTGTCTCCACCACCGCCTCTGGCAGCTCGATCCATACAACCACCACCTTCTGTGTGACAAACTTACCCCTCAAATCTCATTCAAATTTCTCCCCTTAAACCTGGGTCCTCTAGTTTTATTTAGACTCCCCACCCTCAGAGTCTTTTATCTACCCTATTTATACTCCTCATAATTTTATAAACTTCTATAATGTCACCCCTCAGTCTCCTATGTTCCAGTGAGAATAAATCCAACCTATCCAATTTCTGCTTGTAACTGAAACCCTCCGTTACAGGCAACATCTCTTGAACACTCTTTCTAATGCTACCACATCCTTCCTGTAGTGTAATAACCAGAACTGTACACAATACCCCAGTGCAGCCTGACCAGTGTTTTGTACATCTGCAACATGACGTCCCAACTCTTATACTCACTGCCTCAGCCAATGAAGGTAGGCAAACCAAATGCTGTCTTTACTATCCTATCTACCTGTGTCACCATTTTCAGGGAGCTATGAACATGCACCTCAAGATCCCTCTGTACACCAACATTCCTGAGGTCCCTGCCATTTACTGCATATGTCCTGTTAATATTTGATGTCCCAATATGCATGACCTCACACTTGTCTGGTTTAAATTCCATCAACCACTGCTCTGCCCAACTTTCCAACTGATCTATGTCCCGCTGTATCCTACCACAACCTTTTTCACTATCTATGACTAGATAGACCTAGGGGGTCACTGTTTAAAAATAAAAGGTTTTTTTAAGAGAGGGATGAGTCAATTCTTTTACTCTCAAAGGAATATTTTTTTCACACACGTCTCTTCAAAGGACTAAGGTAGCAGAGTCTTTGAATATCCTTAAGGTAGAGGCAGATCAATCTTCGTTAAGTGGGGGGTGAAAGGTTGCCCTGGGTAGGTGGAAATGTGGAGTTCGGGTTACAGTTGGATCAGCTACGGTCGTATTGTGGCAGAGCAGGATTGAGGGGCCGAGTGCCCTCCTCCTGCTCCCAGTCAGTATTAAACCAACTGAAAAATGAAGGGAAGGACTAGTCTGAGGGCAAATGAGACGGACTGATTCACTGTGGATCAGAAAGGTTGCAGATCGATGCCTGCTGTGGTCTATCTGATCCACAGTATCCATCGTCTGAACAAACACATGCTTGGTTGCTTTTGTTTAGACCAGAGCTTGAAAACCGGCAGTGAGGTGGGTGCACAGTGACCACAGCAACCTTTCTCCACAGGACCACTCAGTCTGGCTCCCATCGTGCAGTAGATTAATGCCAGATTGGTTCTGGTTCAGAGCGAGTGTGAGCAAAGGATGATAAATTGGCCTCTAGAACCCCCAACAGGTGGAGTGCAGGAAGGTGTCTGTACATCCCCACAGAACCTGTAGATGACAGAGAGAATGATTAATGTTGATTGACTGCTATCAATAGAAAGCAGGTTGATCTATTTATTTTGGGTGGATTATCCCCGGGGACTGCTTCAGTAAGTATGTTGGGAGAAAGGATCTTCATCAGACCAGAAAGCGATGATTCATGTTTGTATGCGAGGTGTGTGGAATCATCTCTAAAACTGGGTGTAGATTGATCTATGGACACTGGTAGATCTGTCCCTCCAAACAGGGTTAAATGTTCCATACAGGAGAGGAGAGATCCATCCTGTGGTCACTGGATCAGAGGGAGATCCATTCTGTGGTCACTGGTTCAGGAGAGATCCATTCTGTGGTCACTGAATCAGGGAGAGATCCATTCTTTGAACTCTGGATCAGTGAGAGATCTATCCTATGAACACTGGGTCAGGGGGAGATCCATCCCGTGGACACTGGATCAGAGAGGTTCCATCCTGTGATCACTGGATCAGGGAGGAGATCCATGCATTTCCCAGCAATACATTCTCACACAGAGGGTGAGTAGAGAGACTAGAGAGGGAAGCTGAATGGGTGTGTGGAGGTCAGCAGTGGGTGGTAACCAGTGCTGCACTGACTGGGGTAATGTGTCCTCGGGTAAACAGAAGTTCAATGACTGGGGTAACTAGGTACAGGAGAACACTGAACAGAAGTCCTCCTCATTGAGGGTACCGCTATTTCCCACAAATATTAAGATGTGTACTGGTTACTTTTCCCCAAATGGAAATTGAAATCTTCTAAACAGGGCAGCGGATGACATCATTCAAATCCTTATAGATTTAATGTGATACTGGTGCAGGGGCCGTGTATGGGATGGGAGAAATATCTCATCCTAAATTAAATCCCTAGTGTGAGTAAATAAAATAATGGCTTAAAAACATGCAATTACTAACAAATCAGTCTTGATGTGTATTCCCAGGTCACAGAATGTTTACTAATATTTGTTTCCATTCTTTGATTGTAAGGAATGTGAGAAGAAGCATATTAACTGAAAGCAAATTTAGGATCTGGAGTTTGTGTGTTTACACACTGGAATCCAATGATGGGTGTGTCTGCACATATGCAGGGAGCTGCAGCATTTCCTTTCCTGCAGAGGTTTGAACATGGAAAGTTTGAGGGAAACACAATCTATGATAATGCTTAAAGGGGAAGTGGACAAAGGTTCGGAAAGGGAACAAATAAAAAGGAAACAAGGTTAGGGCAGGAGAGGGGGAGTAAGTTTAGAGCTCTTGCAGGGATCTGCAGACGTAAATGGCCAAAACATCCCCTTTTGTACTGTAGGGATCGTTGATTGCTTGAGTGTGTATACAGTGCGAAATACTGGCAGTGTGTCTCTGCACATGTATTGGTGTTGGTATTGGAATTTGTTTATTATTGTCACTTGTACTGAGGTACAGTGAAAAACTTGTCTTGCATACTGTTCGTACAGATCAATTCATTACACAGTGTATTGAGGTAGTACAGAGTGCATTGAGGTAGTACAGGGTAAAATCAATAACATAATACTGAGTAAAGTGTCACAGCTACAGGGAAGAGCATTGTAGGTAGACAATAAGGTGCAAGGTCAAACAAGGTAGATTGTGAGGTCAAGAGTCCATCTCATTGTATAAGGGAACTGCTCAATAGTCTTATCACCGTGGGATAGAAGCTGTCCTTGAGTCTGGTGGTATGTGCCCTCAGGCTCCTGTATCTTCTGCCTGATGGGAGAGGAGAGCAGAGAGAATTACCTGGGTGGGTGGGGTCTTTGATTATGCTGGCTGCTTCACCAAGACAACGAAAGGTATGGACAGAGTCCATGGAGGGGAGGCTGGTTTCTGTGTGCGCATGCATGTGTGGGCATGTGCCTGTGTGAGTATGTGCATGTTTGTATGTGTGCATTAGTGTGCTCGAGGATGCACGCTGTGTGTGTGCACATATGTCAGCATGTTTGTGTGTGTACATGTTTGTGTTTGCTTGTGCGTTTGTGAGTATGCACATGTTTTTATGTGTGAATTAGTGTATACAAGGATGTGTGTGTGTGCACACATCTGAGCGTGTTTGTGTGTGTGCATGGGTGTCTGTGTGCACTGGCTCCTGTGTGTTCACATATGAGGTTATGTAGATGGTGCACAATGTATAACCCGCCAGATCCCCTCTCACTCTGCTCCGACACAGAGTCCTCAACCTGCAAACATGGGTGGGGTGAGTAGGATATCCCACTATGTCAGCTTCCCGCCAAGTGGTGACCAAAGTATTAATGCTCCAAGCCAGCCACGCTGCCTTAATACTTACCACATTGACTAGAGCATGTATTATTACACTGTGTAATATCTAAAGAAAAGTGTGTCGGGGTATGAGTAGGTACAAATGTAAAGTCTGTCAGACCAGCATCATCAAAGTTTTCAGCATTCTAGATTATCAGAGCTTTACTGCATTTACGTACAAACTGAGCAGTTATTGTGATGTTACTGACTGCAACATTCTGGTCAATAACTTAACAACAGGAGTGCTATACAAACATAGCGAGCATTCATCCACAAATGTTGTAGTAATTTCTAAACATACAGAGTTGGGTATCAGAGTTTAAATAGGTAATAATACATGCATTGTAAGAGTTTAGTGTTTGTGTGTGGACAGACATCATTAATGTTATGTATTAACGTGGTGTGTGGGAGTCTCAGGTCTTGTGTGCCTGCCTGGTGCAGTACCTTGATGTAACCTTTGTCCACAGGCATCTCTGCAGACCCTGCCACAACCGAGAGAAAGCAAAGCGCCTTGGCCAGTACATCTGTCAGAAATGCCACCTAATCATTGACGAGCTGCCCCTGATGTACAAGAGTGATGCATATCACGCTGACCATTTCAACTGCACCCACTGTGGGTAAGTTAGCATTTTAACCCCATCGTTTAGAACACCCGCCCGCATGAACCACGGTAACCATGGTGATACCAAGCAATCATTGCACTCACTGCCTTTAGTAGTCAAGTTAACCTATTCTCGCCACATTCCCATTAACTCTGCCCAGATTCTACCACTCACCCACACACTAGAGGCAATTTACAAATTAACCCACCAACCTGCACATCTTTAGGACATGGGAGGAAACCGGAACACATGGGGGAAACCCACACGGCCACAGGGAGAACGTGCAAACTCCACACAGACAACACCAGGGGTCAGGATTGAACCTGCATCTCGGAAGCTGTTGGGCAGCAGCTCTAATGGCTGTGCCACTGTGCAGCAGACATTGAATGTTGTTGAGTTACCACTGAGCTTGGATCTCACAGTCTGTACTCTGCAGGAAGGAACTGACAGCGGAGGCTCGGGAGCTAAAAGGTGAACTCTACTGCCTTCCCTGCCATGACAAAACGGGCATCCCCATCTGTGGGGCGTGCCGGCGGCCCATCGAGGGGCGTGTGGTGAACGCCCTGGGGAAACAGTGGCACGTTGAGGTAGGTGACTGCAATGGGAAACTGCACGGAGCCACAGGGGTCAGTCCCAGCGTGGGTACCAAAGCCAGTTGGCTGGAATGGAGGGTCCTGGCTTTACTCAGGTACAGCCACTGACCACACCCACTCTCTGGACTGAACCCGCCCTCTCTGGACTGACCATGTCCTCTCTGGACTGACCACTCCCACTCCCAGGACATTGACTTCACCCTTCCCTGGACAGATTCTACCCACCCTAGACTTACCCCACCCCTCTCTAGACGGACTCCACCCCTCTCTGAAAAGACTCCATCCCTACCTGAATGGACTCCACCCACCCTGGACTTACCCCCACTCCCCGCCCACAGACTCCGCCCATCCCTGGTTCCTGCGGTTGAGATGCTTTGGTGGGGGGTGGAGGTGTCCTATTGCTGGCTTTGATGCAGTGGGTGAATGTGTAGTAAACCCTGCCTGATGGAGTCAGACTTTCTCGTTCCTTTCTTTGCAGCATTTTGTTTGTGCAAAGTGTGAGAAACCATTTCTGGGGCACCATCACTTCGAGCGAAAAGGACTGGCCTATTGTGAGAAGCATTACAACCAGGTGCTCACAACAAGTGTGGACGTATCCTTCGCTCGCTTCTGTTTTGTAGGATTGTCGTTGAATATTCTGCAGACTACTCCTGAAGTCACTGCCTCACAGCACCAGTGATCCAAGTTCAATCCTGACCTCTGGTGCTGTCTGTGTGGAGCTTACATGTTCTCCCTCTGACTGTGTGGGTTTTCCCCGGGTGCTCCGGTTTCCTCCCACATCCCAAAGATGTGCAGGTTGGTAAGTTAATTGGCCACTGTAAATTACACAGTGTGTAGGTGAGTGGTAGAATCCGAGGGAAGTTGATGGGAATGTGGGGAGATTAATGTGGGATCAGTGTAAATGGGTGCTTTGATGGTCGGCCTGGTCTCATTCCATGACTTTATAACTTTCTGTAATCTCTTGCCCCAGCCTAGCCCTTAGAGCCCAGCTAACAATCTGGTGAACCCTTCCAAGGCTAATACATCCTTGCTAAAATCTGACATCTGCATCTGTACACTGCATTCCAGATGTGGTCGAGGCATAACTCCCTTTCCTTTATATTCTAGCTGTCTAGACTTCTACATTTTGGGCAATTTGTCTTCATGGACCCTGTATCTCTTTGGTCCTCCACTGTTTTTTGTTTTTCACCATTTAAATCAGATCTAATATCTTTGGTCCACAATGTTGGACCTCACACATAGACTTGTGGCTAAATGTTAAAGAGAATCCGATAGTCTACCAAGGCCAAATCAACAGAAAAAGAGAATCCAGAACAATCAGGGATCAAAAGAGCAACTTCTCTGCAACCAAAGGTTACTTTTTTAATCTTTCTTACCCAGTTCTGACGAAGGGTCTTGGACTCTGCTTCTCTTTCCACAGATGCTAACTGACCTGATGAGTCTTTCCAAGTTTTTCCGGTTTTATTTCAGATTTCCAGCATCTGCAGCTTTTTTTGACTTTCACTCAAAACAGCCATTCAGGGAACCAAAAGGGTGTACAGAGCAGCCAATCAGTGATCAAAAGTGCATCCAGAACAGCCAATCAGGGACCAGAAAAGCACACAGAATTGCCAATCTAGGACCAAAATTGAGGTGTGCAGAAAAGAGGAGGCAGAAAACATGATTGTCGTGCTAAAGGGGCGCTTTGCATTAATGTTTAACAAAAAATGAGACTTTGCCAAAGTCATGGTAAATGAGGAGCTTGTGGGATACTGGATGAGGTATAAAGATGGGGAGAGACTGGGAAGGTTAGCTGTACTTAAGGTAGTTAAGTCACCTTGTGAAAGTTGACCTGCACTGTAATAAAGCAGACAACAGCAGAACCAAGGAGTGTACTATTAATGCTTTATTATTTCAATGCTAGCGGGAGTGCGGGTACATGGAGGAGCAAACAGTCAGTGCTGCTCTTCCCTGCACATGGCCCGACTCAAAGAATACAGGGTGCTAACTTAGCTTAAATACATTGTTCTCTGGCGGGTGTCCACCTACTGCACAGGCATATCCATATTTGGATATGCTTGACCAGCTCACGCTGCCATTGGTCAAGCCAAGGCTGTTGTGTGCAGCCAGACAGGTTAACACATCTTTCACAGCGAGTCACAACCCTGTTTCCTTGTTGCCTTGAGGTTTCATAGCTCAGAAACTTCTTATCAATCATGCCACGTTCTACAGAAAGCAGATGGCGAAAGCTTTTACAGCAGCTATATAACTAGTAACCCTTTGTTCACCAGAGTTCCCTTCCCATTATCTTCTACAACCTGATCCAGATGGCATGTATCCCAGGTTGTTAGATCAAGAAAGAACCACAGTCTTTCGATCATCCCCAGGTCCAGGGGTCCAGAATGTGAGGGAAGGATTGTTAATGTCAGACACTTGTTCAAAATAGGGGCAGAGGGATAAACTTGCCAAATAGAGTCACTTAGTATTGGTATTGGTTTATTATCATCACTTGTACCAAGGTACAGTGAAAAGCTTGTCTTACAAACCGATCGTACAGGTCAATTCATTACACAGTGCAGTTACATAGAGTTAGTACAAAGTACGTTGATGTAGTACAGGTAGAAACAGTAACAGTACAGGGTAAAATGTCACAGCTACAGAGAAAGTGCAGTGCAATAAGATGCAAGGTTACAACAAGTGACATGAGTTCATAGTCCATCTCATTGTATAAGGGAACCATTCAATAGTCTTATCACAGTGGGGTAGAAGCTGTCCTTAAGTCTGGTGGTACGTGACCTCAGGCACCTGTATCTTCTACCCGATGGAAGAGGAGAGAAGAGAGAATGACCTAGGTGGGTGGGGTCTTTGATTATGCTGGCTGCTACACCAAGACAACGAGAGGTAAAGACAGAGTCCAAGGAGGGGAGGCTGGTGTCCGTGATGCGCTGGGCTGTGTCCACAACTCTCTGCAGTTTCTTTTGGTCCTGGGCAGAGCAGTTACCGTACCAAGCCGTGATGCATCCAGATGGTCATTGGTGGTGGGAAAGAAAGCCTAGTAATTTCTAAGGTAGGGACATGTTTGGCACAGCTTTGTGGGCCAAAGGGCCTGAATTGTGCTGTAGGTTTTCTACATTTCTAATAATAATCCAGGAGGAAATTGCTATGGATGGATAAATAAAAGGGGCCTCAGTGAGCAGTGGAGATATCCACTTCTTGGGTAAAACTTTATTTGTGACCTCTTTCATAGTAACTCCCTTGATCTTACCCACAGCCACAGTTTGTCTTACGACAGACAATGATGTAGTGATTGTACTTGACTCGACTGCCAACCACTTCCTGTGTTAAAAAAACCCTTACCCCTCAGCTCCCCTTTGAAACTCCTTCATCTCACTTTAAACCTATGCCCTCCTGTTTTTGATACCCCTACCGTGGGAAAAAGATTCTGACTAGGTACCCTATCTATGCCTCTTATAATTTTGTGTACCTCTGTCAGGTCTCCTCTTAGCCTCCTTCACTCCAGGGTAAACAAACACAGCCTATCTAATCCCTCCCCATAACTAAACTCCTCCAATCCAGGCAATATCCTGGTGAATCTCTTCTGCACTCTCTCCAGTGCAACCACATCATTATCATGGAATAAAATGCTGGAAACACTCAGATGAAGGGTTTTCAACCTGAAGCATTAACTCTGTTTCTCTCTCCACAGTTGCTGCCTGACCTGCTGAGTGTTTCCAGCAGTTTCTGTCTTTGATTTAAGCATATTTATTGATACTCAGTCCCAGGACAACTACCTTTTCTCATATAATTGTATTTCTTTTAATCAGCAGAGCAACCTGACAAAGTTGTCTTGCAAATCATATGCCAATTATATTACTGATTGAATCCCACACATGTGGTTGAATGTACAACTAAGCAAGTCAAAGAGTTTTAAAAATCCTGAAGAATTTGCATCTTTAACAAATGCAAATCTTCTAAAATAAGCAAGGTTTCCTTCATACTTCTCAGCTTTTATTTCTTCTTTTGAAAACAAGAATGCTTTTTTTTATCAGTCCCGTGTCAACCACAAAAACTGATCTAAATATAGGGGAAGTGCATTAGGTAGAAATTAATGCCTTGCACTGGTATCGTTATGTTTATTTTTGCGCACATGTAAGTTAGGTATAATTTATGTTAATTTAAGTTTATGTTAACTTATGTTTTAATGTACTGTGCTGTTGCTGCAAAAAGCTAAGTTTCATGGCATTTATACCCCGGGTACAACAATAAACTTGGATTTAAACTTTTTCCCGGATAATGACCATATTTGTATTTCCCAAATTGATTTTGTTTTCAGTACAGTAGTCACTCACTTTTAGGATAACAGTTCTTATGATAATACTTTAGAGGTCAGAGAGAGATGCAGAAATGAAATTGGCCCTTTGGTCCACTGTACCCACACCGACCATCAGCCACTCATTTACACTAATCCTACATTGATCCCATTTTATTCTTCCCATCAATTCCCCCAGATTCTACGACTCACCTACACACCAGGGACACTTTACAGCGGCCAACTAACCTACCAACCCCCACGTCTTTGGGATGTGGGAAGAAACCCATGTGGTCACAGGGAAAATGTTCAAACTCCACACGGACAGCACCGCAGATCAGGATCGAGCCTGGGTCTCTGACACTGTGAGGCAGCAGCTCTACCTCCTGCACCCTTACAATGTTACTTTAATGTTGGTACAATACTGGAATGTTACTCACTTGTTCAGTAATATTGCTCAATTTAAGTGGTAATGTTACTCATTGTAATACCTGCAATGGTACTCATTGGTACTGCAGATTTACTCACTAACTCTGTAATACTGAATGTTACTCACTGATTCAGTAATGTTACTAACTGTAATCTTAACACTTACTGTATCATTGGGTGTGTTGCTGGTGCGTTGAAACCGAGCATTTCCTAGTCTCCAGATGTGTGGAGACACGAGGGACTGCAGATGCTGGAATGTAGAGCAACACACAAGCTGTGGAGCAACTCAGCGGGTCGAGCAGCATCTACGGGGGGAAAGGAATTGAAGTCTTAGGTCAAGACCCTGCATCAGGACCTGATCTATGGACATCAAATCCTGATGCAGGGTCTTGACCCAAAACATCAACAATTCCCTCCCCCCCCCACCACCACCCCCCCCCCCCCCCCACAGATGCTGCTTGACCCGCTGAGCTCCTCCAGTTTGTTGCTCCAGATGTGTGAGTTTTTATGATTCTCATTGCCTGTGTTTGTTTTGACAGCTATTTGGAGATGTTTGCTACCACTGTAACCGTGTGATTGAGGGTGACGGTGAGTGTCCCATCCTTCTGAACCCAGTGAATCACTCCACCAGCTAAATCACCTCCCAAACAGAGATCGATTCTTTTCCCTATCTCCCAGCCCCCTCTCCTATTCTCACCACTTTTGTCTCTCCCTCCCCAGTGACAAGATCTCAGGTTAAACCCTATCATGTAGTCCTATGTGATCACACTGCGGCACTGGGTCACATTAACCCTGCAGAGGTGCAGTCCAGAATGAAACCAGAGCTAAAAGGGTTAATTTATGAGGACAGATTGCATAGATCAGACTTGTACAGACTGTCCCCAGGTTATGAATGCCCAAATTATAGATAACGCTATGTATGAACGAGCTCCCATAATATTACTAAATTCAAAAGTCTAGTGTACATACATTCGTTCCTATAAATGGCAGAACTAGTTTCATCTCTCTCTCTCCACTTTTAGTAATTGTTCTTTCTTATCTGTGTTATATGCTTTTGATGGCACTTAATACAGTACTGTGGAGGTACAGTTACCATAGCGAGTGATTTTTGTGTATTTTCCAAGTTATGGTGAAAATCGACCAATGGACGTCTGTTTAAAAGGAACCTGTTCCTTACCTGGGACAGTCTGTGTTCACTTGTGATTAGAGAATTAGGAGCAATCTATCTGGGGTGCTAAAGGAGTTGATTGTGTGGAGGTAAAGGAACTATCTTCTATGGTGGGAGAGTCCAGAACTAGTGCAATGGGTTTAAAATTAATCTGTGGCAGAGATGTCAAAAATCACTTCTTCGCAGTTGGAATTGGGAATGATCTGTCCCCATGTGCCAGGACTGAGATGGTGGACCTTCTGTGGGGCAGTGATACAAAGGCAGGACCATCGAGGTTAGACAGAGGGTCACATGGTTTGAAGGAAGGGCAGAAGGTTGAGAGGGGCTGATCGGTTACTTGCTATTCCTGAGCGACCCAGTTGCTTCAGACGTTGGGCGATGAATGATTGGGGGTGGTGTGTGTCTGGTGGTGGGGCGTGAAGGTGATAGCGTCTGTTTTCTGTTGCAGTTGTGTCAGCTCTCAACAAGGCCTGGTGTGTTCACTGCTTCGCTTGTTCCACCTGTCACTCCAAGCTCACCCTGAAGTAAGTATCTGCCTCCACCCATGTCTGCACTGACCTCCCCTGCACGCACACACACTCCCACCAGTAAGTCATACAGTCATACAGCACAGGCATGGGCCCTTTGGCCCAACTGGTCCATGCTGACCAAGATTTCCATCTAAACTAGTCCCATTAGCCCGCGTTTGGCGTTAAGTTCCCCACCACCAGAGGCTGACTGAGTTATAGAAACTCCCTCACTGCTGCCACGTTGACGACAGTCACCCAACCATCAAAACGATGCACAGAAGGCTGCTCTTCTCATCAGTCTTATGCTATCCCTTTGAGGAGGCAGTTGTGCTTAGACCCACAGTGTGGGGGTGGCTGAGAATTGTGGAGCGGCTCATGGGTGTGAGAGTGAGAGAGAGTTGAAAGTTACAGGGAAAGGAGGACAGGCACTGAGGTTGTTCTGTTGGGAGCTAGCAGAGACCACGGGGTGAATGGTCTCCTGTCACAGTCAGAAATGTGTACAGTGTCCTGACGTAGGGGAGAGGGAGATGCTGGCTCTCTCCACACACACACACACACACACACACACACACACACACACACACACACACACACACACACGCATGCACACACACATGCGCACACACACAAATATACACACATGCACACACACATACACACACGCACACACACACGTGCACACGCACACACACATGCACACACATGCATACACACTTGCACACACATGCACACACATGCACACATGCACACACACAAACACACACACACATACACGCACATACATGCACACACATGCATACACGCTTGCACACACACATGCACACACACAAACACACACACACACATACACACACATGCTCACACAAACATGCACACACAAATGCACACACACATATAGACACACACACACACACTCACACACACACACACACACACACACACACACACACACACACACACACACACACACACACACACACACACACACACACAGGACAGGTGAATGGCCCAGAGTGTGGCTGGTAGGGGTTACACACATGGAAGATAGGCGCACTTCAGGAACAGAGCAACCAGCAGATTTGGATGATATTTTCTTTCCACCTCTGTTATTTATTTAATATTTCATTCAATGTCCACGGTTACCAGAGATGGTTGCCAGAGACAGTTGCCAGGGACAATTACCAGGGACTGTTGTCGGAGACCATACCGGAGATGGTTGCAAGAACGGTTACCATAGATGGTTGTCAGGGACAGTTACCGGGATGATTACTGGGGACCTTCAGTTATACACTGAGGTGCATTGTGGTCCTGTCCACAAATTGTCCCTTACTGTGTGAATACAATGTGGAATGTGGGGAGAATTAAATGGGATTTGTGTAAATGGGTACTTGATGGTTGGCATGGACTCAATGGGCTGAAGGGCCTGTCTCCCTGCTGTCTATGATTCTATCCTGTTGGTAATCCTAACAAGCAGTAGCTCCATGAACTGGGATGGTAGTGAGCTACTGTGTGTCCTTTATGGAAAAAGCCCTCACGTAATATATTACTCTGGACATAGTGCAGCCTCTGTGTTCCCTGTTTGACCACAGTGTGAGGTGCTGAACAAACTCAGGTGTTCCAATAAACATGAACCTTTACTCCAGTGACTTGCCTGCACTGATACGGGAGGCTTCTACAATCATTGGTGCAGTCCGGACAGTAGGCAAACACTGACACTGGACTGTGTGAAGTGATCCAGAAAGCCACTCAGTTATTATAAAAGCCGCTCAGAATGAGAAATAATGTTGGTCTTGTCTGTGATGCTCCCAAATTCAAACAGAAATAAAAAAAGCATGAACAGAAATGGGCAAGGATTCCCTTCTCTCAGTCACAGAGAGATACAACACAGGAACAGGCCCTTCGGCCCACCGAGTCCATGCCAACCATCAACCACCCATTTACACCAATCCTGCATTATTCCCACGTTACTCTCCCCACATTCCCATTAACCCCCCCCCCCCCCCCCCAGATTCTACCACTCGTCTACACACCAGAGGCAATTTACAGCAGCCAGTTAGCCACCCAACCCGCGCATCTTTGGGATGTGGGAGGAAACCCAAGCAGTCGCAGGGAGAACGTGCAAAGCAAAATCCACCCAGACAGCACCCAAGGTCCGGATCGAACCTGTGACTCTGGTGCTGTGAGGCAGCGGCTCTACCCGCTGACCACCTTGCCATTCCGCTGGGAGTGTTGGGTCTCCCATGACATTCCCATATCGTGAGATCCAGCCTTTATTCCCTGGAGGATGCAGCCAATTGGGGGGAGATCCGAAGTCCGTCCAGTCCTTGGTAGTTCGTCCCCGGGAAACTCCTCTCCCCCGTAACACGGAGACCGATTTCGGTTCAGCTCCACCGCCCCTCCGCCCGGGGAACGTCCTGCAGGAGCTCCGGGCGAGGGGGACAGCTGCCAGCCAGCGTCTGCGGGGTGCGAGTGTGAGTGTTCTCCCAAGGCCGTGGCTCTGAGTGGCTGGTGTCCTCTGTGTAGGAACAAGTTTGTGGAGTTCGACATGAAGCCCGTGTGCAAGCGATGTTACGAGAAGTTCCCGCTGGAACTGAAGAAGCGGCTGAAGAAGCTGTCTGAGAAAAACGCTGGGAAGTAAGGCCGGGATAGGGGCAATCCGTGAATCCGGAATCACCCGGCTCCCTCCAGATGTCAGCACGGGGGCCGGGGACACCCTCGATATACTCTGCAAGGAGGGGGCAATGTGATGCTTGACTGAGACAATCATTTATTACACTGCGGAGGGATGGGGAGTTGGGGGTGGGGGTGTCAGACTAATGCTTAAACCATGCTGCTTCAATGAAGGGACTCAGCTTTGTGTCCGTTCGTGCATCCTCTGACCAGAGAGTGCAGTGTTGAACAATCTCCGGTGAACACAGGCGTTTCTGGTGACGTTGCCCAGACTGACACTGAGCCCAGAGAGCAGGCACAGTACACAGAGGTGACGGGTTCTGAGCGGCAACAAGCCCCGGTAGACCCACAGCCAGGCAAATCTCTGCCCCTGTATGCTGACTGCACAAAGGTAACATCTGGGCAGTGCCAATGCAGTTTGTAAAGGCACAGTCCGGGGCCACGTGAGTCAGCTGTTGTTTTCATTAAGGCCAAAAATCCACCCCAATCCTTTTACCCCTCTACCAATAATCCCGTCCTCCCCATCTCCACCAATAACCCCCTCCTCCCCTCTCCACAATAGCCCCCTTCTCCCCTCTGTCCACCAATTACCCTCCTCCCCTCCACAACCCTCCTCCCCTCCACCACTAACCCCCCTTCACCCATAATCCTCCCTCCCTCCATTACCTCCTCCCCTCCACCAATAACCCCCCTCCCCCTCCACAAATAAGCCCCCTCCACCAGTAACCCTCCCTCTACCAATAACCCCCTCCCCCTCCAGCAATAACCCTCCCCTCCACTAATACCCCCTCCACCAATAAACCCCCTCCCTCCACCAATAACCCCATCAATAACCCCCCACACGTTTACCTCTCCATGCTCTCCACAGTTAACCTGACAGCAGTAATAATTTACTTTCATATAATGCCTTGAACATAGTAATGCATTCCATCTTCATTTGTATCCGCAATACTTGTCTAATTCATTGCTAATTTGTATCTCATTTTAACTGACCTTGACATGGCCCTGATCATGTTCATGTAAGAAAAGGAGTTGTGACATTTCTGAGTGTGGGTTTAGCCAGGGACTGTTCGGGAGGCATGAACACTGTGCTCTCTACGCTCTGCTTCACTTGGGTTGCTTTATTCTCAGTTGAACCCATGTAATACCTGGTCTGATGGACCAACTGGACACATAGATGAATCTTTGCCTATTAAATAATCTCTCAGGAGCAACTAACAGAACAGAGCTTCATCTTGTCACTTGCTTGTGATTGAAAGAACTGGGAAGGATTTTACACAGTAAATCCTGCAAGATTTACTCACAGCATGCTTAAGGCTGGGGAGTTGTTGCCAAGTTGAATCTATTAATTCTTCCTCCTTGATGAAGATAACGTGGCTGACCAGAATGAAACCAAAGAGACTGCAGTGTGAAAGGGGTGACGCTCTCCAACAGACGTTATTCAGAAACCCGAGATGTGGCTTGTGGGTGAGAGATCTCCCAAGCCTGAAATGGCAGATTTAATGCAACGAGTGTGAGCGATCATCAGCACCCAACCTTCACACCGGCTCCACTGGCTCAGCTGACAGTAACCCTGAACAATGCTTGACTAAACAGGCTGAACAGCTGGTTGGACACTATCAGGTTAACGCACTAGGTTCCTTCACAGAGTATGCATAACGGTATAGAGTTTCAAATCAAAACAGACTCACCGGCCAGCTGGAGAGGTGAAAATGAAGGGTTGTTGAGCTGACTCTGTGACTGTGCTCAACCTTACTTCCTCTCCCTGAATGGGGTGGATTCATGAAGCAATCACTCGCTGGTGATTCATGAGACGGTGCACAAAATGAACAAAACTGCAGATGCTGGAAATCTGAAATCGAAACAGAAAATGCTGTAAACATTCACCAGGTCAGGCAGCACCCGTGGAGAGAGAAGTCGACATTTCAGGTCTGTGACCCTCCGTCAGATGCTGCCTGACTTGCTGAGTGTTTCCACTCTCTCTGTTTCACTTTCATTACACACTGCTCTCCCCATGTAACCTTCAAAGCGGAGTCTCTCTAAAAAATGCCCCAGTCTCATCCAATGTAAAACAACTGCCTCCTTTAACAACCAAGGGAAAACAACAGAAAACGATTAAATAAGTGGGTCTCCTGTGGTTGATGCCCATGGGTCATGGTGCCCACTGATGGCAGAAATGAGTTGATAGATGACCCATACTCCATCACCAGGGACATTGAACAACGAGGCAGAGAGACAGAAGGAACACGACACCAATCCCGCTCTCGCTGGACACATTGGTCCGGCCTGCTGCCCAATGTCACATGATTCCAAGCAGGAGACCAGACCGATGTCAGGTGTCACACAGCAGGAGCCCACCCTTCCTCACCTGATGCCCATGTACTGGGAGCGGGTCCTGGACTGGGGTCGGACGCAGGAGTCCTGGGTTTCCAGACGCATTTCACAGGTCCCAAACTCAGTCATACAATCACTCTGTGCCCCTAGCCTAATTGGCTGGATGGACAGGGATGGAACTGGGGTCTCCCTGGCTTGTGAGGCTCAGTTCAGTGTTGAGGGGTGGGAGAGGGTTTGGGGTCCAGGGATGGAGAGTGTGGGGTACAGACACTGATTGTGTCTCAGTGACACAGTAAGCTCTCCACCCGAATCTTCTATCCTCCCCTATTGTAGGAACATGAGGCGTGGGGGCCATTTCACCCGCTCCATCTTCGATTATGTTCGGGACTATTTTCTAAATCAGCTCCAAGTGTTTTTAATCTGTCCCGGTGAGATTACCTCTCACTCTTTAAAATTCCACTCTACCCAATCTCTCTTCATAACACGACGCTCTCTTCCCCAGAAAGAACCTGCACTGAACCCCCTTTGGAACAAGTGTAACCTTCCTCAGGGGAAGAGACCAAAATTTACACAGTGCTGTTGAGAGTTACTCCTTGTTCATTGCTCCAAGTATAACACTGGCCATACCTGGGGGAAGACTTGTGAGGTGTCTGAGGTTGAGGATGTTGTAACGGGGACTCTCACTGGGGTGCAGTTGGAGCTGTTGGTTGAATTGGTTAATATTTACACAAGTGTAAATCACAGAGACAGGCAGCTGGATCTCGGGCCCTGAGCTGGTCTCTCTGCTCCACGTTCGCCTACTAACAGCCTTGTTCAACTCACACAGTCAGCTCCATCTCCTTTCCATTCTCCCTCCTATCTTTCTCTGGTCTCCTCCTAAATCCAGGACTTTGTCCCACTCTGTACTATCCCTCCAACCACTCTATAGCTAAACAAGCTCCTACCGAATTCCTGTTTGGGTTCATTGATCATATTTATGCCCTTAATGTGAGTTAGCCCCACAATGATTTTTACTTCTCCACACTTATTGAACTTCTAAAATTAAAGATCTCTGTTACACCAGCCCCCAGTCACAGCTTATTCAATGTCTCCTGATGAGTATGTCCTCCAACTTCTGATCTCAACCTTATAATTCTTTAGAGCACCAATTCTTCCATCCCCTATCTAGAACATGCAGAGCAGAACTCCAAGGTACCTCTGATAGAAAAACAGAAATAGCAGGTCAGGCAGCATCTGTGGAGAGGGAAATAGAGTTATCCTTTGAGGTCAACATCTCTTCTTCAGAACTCCAGAGATGCTGAGTACTTCCAACATTTTCTGTTTTTATTTTGTATTTCCAGCATCTGCAGTTTTTTGGTTTTTATCAATTACTTCTCTGATAGTTCACCTGTTGAACCAACTGAGCTCAGACATGCTGCTACAGAAAACCTCAATATCCCTAATTTACGTTGAGAGATCTTGCATTGCGTGGAGTTTATCTGTGGCCCGGATTAGGTATAACTGTGGTGTTATCTGGAGCTTCAGAGCTCTGTGGTCTATACACGAGGGTTTTCGTGAGAGAAAGAGATTGCAGAAAACTGGGCAAAGGGGAAAACATTCTGGTGGTGTAAAGGGAATGAAACATTAACTGTGCCCAGTGATAAACTGTGCTCATCAAAGCACAGAATTTTCGGAGGTCAAACCTTAGTCAAGATCTGAAAAGTAAAATGTGGTTCCCTTCCCTACACAACAAAGACACACTTTCAGAGGAAGGAAGTCCCAGAACTTCAAGTGTCTCCAGTGTCATAATTGTAAGGTGCCCGTGTTGGAGTTGGATTTAGCGGCTTAGAAAGCAGATATACTGATTATAGTCGACAGCTGCATAAAGCCTGCATTGTAAATTGCTCGTAGTTCTGCTTGTTCTGCTTACTAAGCTCAGTGAAGGTTTTTGTACCATGTTTGTTGATGTCCTGGTTCAAGTAACAGGTTACTTGCATCACCCTGGGCCCAGAGCACTGGGATGTGAGTGTCAGTGCACGAGTCACACATCCAGAATACTTTGTCCATCACACTCTCACCTGGCCCATTGTCACACTGGTTGGTCTTGTGCACTTTCCCTATTCTAGATTTTCAACTCCTGTAACTTTATCAGAGCAATCTCTATCCCTCAAGCCTGATTCTCTGTTCCTTCTACATTGCCTCTGCTTTTCCTTCTAACCATCTCCACAATTTCCTTTGGGGTAAAATTCAGTGGGTCCGAGCATTAAACATGCCAAGTGACTGAGCTTCCACAGCTCGCTAGGGTAGAGAATACTAAAGGTTCACAACTCTTTCAGTACAGAAATTAGTCTCCTTTGCAACCCTAAATAGCCCAGCCTTACCCTGAGACATTGGTGCCTATTCTAGATTTGCCCAATTATCTCCAGTCAAGGCTGATTAGTTAGTCTGGGCGTGTTAATCAAAGCTTGGACATCCCCCAGAACATCGTCTGTAGATGCACCATCTGGGCAGAGTAAAGAGCCTCTCAGCTTCTACCCTCACCTTCATCCTTAGGAATTGGGAGGGTGTAGGGCAGTTCTATTGAATCTCTTCCATGGTAACACCCAGGAATGCTCTGAAGGTAGATGGCTTCCATAAGTGACACTCTCCCCTTGGTCCTGGGATGTCCTCAGTCACCTTGATATCCAAACTTTCTTTAACATACCCAAAGTAAACAAGCTCCTTTGACCAGAGGTGATCTCATCTTTCAATTGGCCAAGCCCTGACCATCCATCTCCCTCATGGTCATTGATATGTGGCACCCAGTACCTCCAATTCCAGTCTTTGCACAGTCTCAGGGCTTCTTATTCCCAGCCCTACAACACTCCCATCCCAACTTGCCAGAGACAAAGACCGCTGACTGTGCGGCGCTTCCCCAGAACCCCACTCGAGTGGCAGCCAAGGTCTAAGCAATTGTCTAAGCCCCCATCACCCAGGTATGTTTGTGTCCATTTGGATCTGATTAAATCTCAGTTTGGGAGCTTTATCGCATTACAAACACTGCATGAACGCCAGCTGTTGTTTTAAAATTTATTTCATTGATTAAATAAACAGGCATAATTAAAGAAAATGCACGCATTTCCACAGTATCTTTCATAATGTCCCACTGTGCTTCAAAACCAATAAAATATATTTGAAATGTAATGCTAGTTGTATGTAATTGCACTGGTTAATTTATACAGAGAGAGGCCCCTCAAACAGCTCTGAGATACACGGTAGTGAGTTTTACTGTAGGTTAGGGAGTTACAGAGGATATCCTTGGCTTCTTTGGGAAGTGGTGTGGGATCGGTGGAGATGCACACATTCCCCACTAGGAAGTCACTCAGTCCCCCAGGCAAAGGTCAACTGGATCATCCCCATCCAGATCACGATACAAAGACCATCATCACCAACGTTATATCACTCCCCACGTCACCCACCCATGTTACACCCTCTGTCACCCACCCATGTTACATCACCACCATGTCACCCCACTCACGTCACTCCGCCCACATCACCCAATCCATAATACACAACCCCTTCGACATCAGCCACACCCAACATCACTTACTTGCATTATTATTTGGCACTCATATACACACACAAACTGTCACACCCACCAGTGTCCCCAGACCCAGACAATTGTCTCCAGACCCACCACCCAGAATATTGTCCCCAGACTGAGACGCATCACCCAGACTGTTGCCCCAGATGCACACCTGGACGTGGTACCCAGCCACACCGCCCAGATTACAGTAACCAAGCCCATCACATGATCAACCAGCTCTCATTCACCCAGACACATCACACCACCAGCCAGACACCCATCTGTCAAACCCACCAGCATCCAGATGCACAGTCACCCAGACCGTCACCCAGTGAAAAGGCAAAGACACTGAGTTTATTGTAGTGTGGAGGAGTCTGGTGCTAGCACAGTGTGAGCTGCCCAAACACTCCGACATGGACTGAAGACAGTCCTGAACACAACTGCCGGGGTCTCCATAGAAGCACCATCAGGGTGTTAAAGAAATCTCTGTGTCTTATCATTAAATATTTGCATTTATGAACGTTTTCACTTTGAAGATGTTGATGGGCGAGGTGGTTGGAGATGAATCCTCTGCCCTACAGGAAGATGGAGTGTGACCAGGAGAACATGGTGTTCTCTGGGGAGGGGGGTGGAGGCAGACAAGGGCGAGGAGGTGAGTATCCTCAGCGTTGCTATCACTGATGCAAAGGCTTTTTGACGGGTGACACCAATAAAACAAGGCATCAGCCTGAAGCAATCAACAATCTGCTGGAGGAACTCAGCGGGTCAGGCAGCATCTGTGGGGGGAAATGGACAGTCGATGATCCGGGTTGAGACCCTTCATCTGGAACCAGCCTGAAGTGTGTGGAATGTAGTATATAAATACAGGTCACCTCCTTTATCTGCTTATCCTCTGTGAGGTGTCAAAGTCACAGCAAATTCTCTATCTGTGTTTAAGGATGTGGGTTCATGCTGTAAGCACCAGAGTTGCCTGTGATATGTAGACCTATATTAAACGATGGGGCCATCGCCAACCAGTTGTTGGAGAAAAGAGCAGAGAATGTGTCCTATCAGGCCCAGGCACTGGTTAACGGTGTCCTCGATGTGTCCCTTTGATTGCAGTGAATTATATTGCCAGCTAATAAGGCACTGTCCATCGCACTGTCCGTATCTAGTCGTAAGCAGCTGTATGGGAAGAACTCTCAGCTGTGAAGTGATTCCCACAAAAGGGAGACAGTGCAGCATGGATTCAAGGGGACAGTGAAAGGGAGGGAGAGGGAGAGAGGGAGGGAGGGGGAGAGAGGGAGGGAGGGGGAGAGAAAGAAAGGGAGGAAGAAGGGAGGGAGAGACAGAGAAAGTGTGAGAGAGTGAGAGAGAGGAAGATGGAGAGAGAGAGTGAGATGGAGAGCCAGAGGGAGATGGAGAAAGAGAGAAAGTGGGAGAGAAAGATAGAGAAAAGAGAAAGAGTGAATCAAAGAAGGAAAGGGAGAAAGACAGAAATAAGAAAAGAGGGACAGCTGAGCAGATGAATAAATCTTAAGGCATGGTTGATGGAGTCCTTTCTTTATCCTTGGTCCCATCAAGCAGGACCCCCCGCTGTTTTCTGCCTTGCTGCTGTTAAATATGCACTCACGTATGATGTCAGCAGGTCGTCCATCTTGTAACCCTTTGATCAAACAAAGCAATAGTTAAAGGAGGAAATACAGTTTGAGCCACAAAGCCATTCTGGGTCTGTGAGTACCCTCACCAGTGAAGTCTCGCACAGGATCTTCGCTCCTCTCGTCATGCTACCGACCGACATGTGAAAATATGTGCTGCCACTACACCAGTTGGAGATTTTGTTGAAGGGATGAGTCACCAGAGGTTCCTGTGAGAGACCAGAGGAGCATAAGGTGGGTGGACATTAGGGGAACTCTGATCTGGACACAGCCCACCCAGAGATCAGGGACTTCGGTCACTGTGGTACCAATATTGAAATACCAACAAAATCTTGGAAAAGACATCGCCCTTTGCCCATAGCTGATATACTGAAACTACAAACAGGTTTGTTAGGGAAATCAGGATTCCTTCAGTTATTTTATATCTGGAAATTGGGAAGCTAACACATTACAAATAGTAACACACAGCAGGTCGAGCAGCATCTGTGGAGAGAAAAGCAGAATTAACCTTTCAGGTCAAAGACCTTCCATTGGACTCTTTGATCTCAGTTACTAGTTCTGATGAAAGACCTAAAAGGTTAGTTATTTCTCCCTCCATAGATGCTGCCTGACCTACTGAGTATTTATGACCTTTTGCTGGTTATTCAATGCTTTCTCCCTGTATTTCAGAAACTGAAGAATGTTTGCAATGGGGCCGATTCCTTTTCACCCTGAGCAGGAATGGACAGAGATGGTAACAGTGGGGAAGTCTCTGTGTTGATACTAGACTATATTGCCATGGGTCAGTTGCCTGGACCCATCCAAACATTCTGAACAGATCACCAATCCACCTCCTAGCATTCCAGGACTCCACTCCGACAGAAAGCTTTCCCAGAAACTATCCCAGCCCTTGGAGCAAATCCAGGTAGTCACTACCTTGCTCAAAGTCCATGGCCTTCCCTGGAAAAAGATTGGTGGGGACAAACAAGATTTCGGCACACTATGGAATTTTAATGCCTAGTTCTGTTAAGCAGATTCACCAAACAGAAGTTGGGCTCATTGACTCGGCTACCAATCAGAGACGGAGATCCCTGTGGCAAAGGGTCACAGCCCAGAGAAAGCTGGGTTCTGTGGCCAATCACGGTGGAGAACACAGGGCAGAGAGCCGGGGTGGGCTGGTAATAATAAAGAAGGAACAGAGGATGAGGGGAGGGGGTCAGAAGTCATGGGAGGTCTAAAATCAGAGGCAGGGGAGTGTTTGGTGAATCTGCTTCAAGGAACTAGGTGTTAAAGCTCCACAATGTGTGCGGAAACCCCATCTGTGCCCATCAATCCCAATTGCAAATCCTCTTCCAGGCAAGACCATGAACTTTGGGCCAGATGATGATCGAGACAAGGGGAAGGGTCAGAGTTCGCATGGAGAGGTCAGTAATAAACTATTGGCCTGAAGATCCAGCGTGGGGTGGCTTTGAGGTGGTTATGCTTCTTGTTCTAGATTTTAGAAGTCTGAATTTCCTCCCTGATCAAAACCCAACTGTCCTGTGGGAAGTACACTTGTTTCCATGGTTACAGGCTACGGGAGGGGAGAGGGGTTGGGGTTGGGGTTGGGGGGGGAGGTGGGTGGTGGAAACTATGTCCAAACTAAGGAGATGGAAACAGGACTTCTCTTGTCCATTTGCTCTTCTGACTTGCTGAACGTTGCCTCCTGGTTGGGCTCAAAGGTCAATGAAACAGCTGATCCTTATCTTCCAATTTCCTTTTTGTGCTCATTGAGGTAAGGAGGGCAGGGTGACCCTACGAGCACTGGCCAATCTGACCCGAGCAGTCACGGGGCGAATCCAAGGCAAGTTACCTGGATCTGGGCCAACACCAGCCGCAAATGTCCACCACACCATCTGACCTGCTGGTCATGGGACAGTGGCTGCTTCGTAGACTTCGTCTCCTGGACAAAACATTCCCAAACCTACCAGGGGCAGGAGCAGTCTGGGCAGACCCAGGAACAAAAGGCAAGCATCAGTGTTCTTTGCTGGGAAGGGCAGTGCTGGTCAATAGGGCATGAAGTTCTGTACAGGAGGAGAGAGGGAGACCAGCCCAATGCAGGGCCTGGTACCTCCTGCAGTCATCCTGGCTGCCTTGACTAGGTGGTGTGGAGCTGGACAAAGCTTCATTGTTGCAGGTGACTTCAACCAGGCCAACCTCAAGAGCGTGTTACCAAAGTACTACCAGCACATCTCCTGCTCCACCAGGGGCCCTAACACCATTGACCATTTCTATACAACCGTCAAAGATGCCTTCCGAGCCACCACTTGCCCTCACTTTGGTAAATCAGACCACTAGGCTGTGCTCCTCCTCCCTGCATAAAAACAGAAACTGAAACAGGAGGATCCAGTACAGAGAGTCATGCAGTGCTGGTCTGAGGAAATAGATGAGCTTCAATGTGACTGCTTTGAGTCAGTGGACTGGTCCATGTTCAAAGACTCAGCTGCCAGCCTTGACGAGTATGCCACCACCATCACAGACTTTATCAGCAAGTGTGTTGAGGACTGTGTACCAAAGAGGACAATACGGGTGTTCCCAAACTGGAAACCATGGATGAACCGGGAGATCCACTCCCTGCTGAACTGCAGCTTTCCAATCAGACGACCCTGACCTTTACAAGAAATCGAGATACGACCTCCGTAAAGCTATCAGAGATGCCAAGAGACAATACCAGTTCAAATCAGAGTCCCAGACCGGCTGTCAGTTGTGGCAGGGCTTACATGCTATAATGGGCTACAAAACGAAGTCGGGCGGCATAGTCAACAACAGCACATCCCTTCCTGATCAGCTTAACACATCCTATGCACGTTTTGAACAGAAGGGGATTGGTTTGTCACCACCCACCCTGACAGCCTCCAATGCAGCTGAACCCGTGGTCACCGTCAGGGACTCAAGATCAGTCTTCCGGAGAGTGAACCTGAGGAAAGCATTTGGCCCAGATGGTGTCCCTGGCCGTGTGCTCAGATATTATGCTGATCATCTGGCGGGGGTATTTGCAGACATATTTAACCTCTCCCTACTTCAATCTGAGGTTCCCACCTACTTTAAGAAGACCACTATCATCCCGGTATCTAAGAAAAACAAGGTAATGTGCCTTAATAACTATCAACTGGTGGCCCTGACATCCACCATCATGAAGTGCTTCATGAGGCTAGTTATGGCACACATTAACTCCAGCCTCCCGGAAAACCTTCACCCACTGCAATTTGCCTACCACCAGGTCTACAGTGGACGCCATCTCCCTGGCCCTACACTCATCTCTGGGCATCTGGACAGTAAAGACACCTATGTTACACTATTATTTATTGACTATAGCTCCGCCTTCAATACTATAATTCCAAGCAGACTCATCACTAAACTCAAAGACCTGGGACTCAACATCTCCCTCTGCAACTGGATCCTTGACTTTTTGACCATCAGACTGCAATCAGTGAGGATAGGCAGCAATACCTCCAGCACAATTACTCTCAACACTGATGCCCCACAAGGCCGCGTCCTCAGCCCTCTACTCCCTATATACTCATGAGTACGTGACTAGATTCTGCTCTAATTCCAACTACAATTTGCAGATGACACAACCATTGTGGGCTGTAGCTCAAATAATGATGAGTCAGAGTACAGGAAGGAGATAGAGAGCTTAGTAACATGGTGTCATGACAACAACCTTTCCCTCAATGTCAGCAAAACAAAAGAGCTGGTCATTGACTTCAGGAAAGGGGGCAGTGTACATGCACCTGTCTACATCAATGGTGCTGAGGTTGAGAAGGTTGAGAGCTTCAAATTCCTAGGAATGAACATCACCAATAACCTGTCCTGGTCCAACCACGTAGACACCACAACCAAGAAAGCTCACCAGTGCCTCTGCTTTCTCAGGAGGCTAAAGAAATTTGGCATGTCCCCTTTGACACTCAGCAACTTTTATCGATGCACCACAGAAAGCATCCTATCTGGATGTATCACGGCTTGGTATGGCAACTGCTCTGCCCAGGACCGCAAGAAACTGCAGAGAGTTCTGGACACAGCTCAGTGCATCATGGACACCAGCCTCCCCTCCATGGACTCTGTCTTTACCTCTCACTACCTTGGTGAAGCAGCCAGCATAACCAAAGACCCCACCCACCCGGGTCATTCTCCCTTCTCTCCTCTCCCATCAGGCAGAAGATACAGGAGCCTGAGGGCACATACCACCAGGCTCAAGGACAGCTTCTATCCCACTGTGATAAGGCTATTGAATGGTTCCCTTATGCCAGGAGGTGGACTCTTGACCTCACAATCTACCTTGTTATGACCTTGCACCTTGTCTACCTGCACTGCATTTCCTCTGTAGCTGTGACATGTTACTCTGTATTCTGTTATTGTTTTTACATTGTACTACCTCAATACACTGTGTAATGAATTGAACTGTATGAACGGTATGTGAGACAAGTTTTTCACTTTACCTCTGTACAAGTGACAATAATAAACCAATACCAACTTCACTCCACAGATAGTATTGCATTCCTCCCTCTCTTGTTCCAGTGAATTACATTGCACTGTTTTAATAAGACTCCTAACCTTCCTGAAAGAGGGGAAGAGGGGAGGGGGGAGAGAGGGGAGGGGGCAGAGAGAGCTCCTACATCTGTGAGAACACTGAACTGATTCCACCCCCCAAGATCTCAGTGTCCCTGCCCGATCTGGGTGGGAGGAGGGGTGAGCAGCTCCTGGTTACCTAAAGGAAGAGGGCTGTGCTCTGGAAGACATGTAGAAACATCAGTGGATCATGCGACAGGCGATTCTACCCCCTCCTGTTAGCTCCCCCCTCCCCCACGGCACACTGCTGCCTCAGTTACTTGTGTTTTCCAGCTGTGGCCAGGCTGGGTTACCCTCAGAAGTGCACCAAGCAACAGCTGGTGAGGAGCCTGTACACAGCCCCGAACTGTAGCAAATCGCTTTGCAATGAAATGACACGCTACTAACCGTGACTCACAGGGAAGGTCTCGATTTACCACCCGTCCCGTCAGGCGCCTGGCACCGTGTACAATGCCGGCCACACCATCCAGTCCCAGGGGCTACATCAGCACGCAACGCACAGCCCCCTCTTGATCCCAGCACACATTATCCTTTTCTCAAAGTCTGTCAAAGCAGTGCAGGTTTTAAGCAGAAAGAGCGTTTTAACAGGCACCAACCTACAACTCATATGGATGTGCACAGGCAGAGAGCATCCCCCACACAGAAGCACACGAGGGTAAGAAAGAAAAAAATATGGCAAGTGTAGCAGAGTAATCACAGGAAAGCTGTTACAGGAAAAGCACAGGACTGTCACCTGGTCTGAACCAACACATATCCTCAATGCAGGGCTCCAACACACTCTAAATGCAAGACACCCATGAACATTGAAAGGAGGCTGAGATATTTGCATCACTGTTAGCCAGGATGTCCTAAAAGCTATGAAGGTAGACAAATCTCCAGGGCCTGACCAGCTACATCCAAGAACACTGTGGGTGGCTAGAGAGGAAACTGCATGAGATATTTGCGTCGTTAGTCACGGGCGAGGTGCCGGCAGGCTGGAGGGTAGTGAATATTGTGCCTTTATTTAAGAGCAGCAAAGAAAATCCTGGGAACTATGGACTAGTAAGTCTAACATCTGTGGTAGGTACGTAAGTTACTGCAGAGAATTCTGATAAGATATGATAAGAATTCTGATAAGTACATCTGGAAAGAAGGGTTGATTTGGGGTAGTCAGCATTGCTTTGCGCATGGGAGATCATGTCTTACAAATTTAATTGAGTCTTTTGAAGTAACCAAGAAAGTTGATGAGAGCAGGGTGGTAGACGTGGTTTATCTGGACTTCATTAAGGCCTTTGGTAAGGTTCCACATGGTAGGCTACTCTGAAAGGCTGGATTGCATGGAATTCAGGGAGAGCTGGCTAATTAGATTCACTGTTGGCTTGATAATAGAAAGCAGAGGGTGATGGTGGAAGGTTGTTTCTTGGACTGGAGGCCCGTGACTAGTGGTGTGCCTCAAGGGTCGGTGCTGGGCCCATTGTTGTTTGTCATCTATATCAATGACTTGGATAAGAATTTGCAAGACATGGTTAGTAAATTTGCAGGTGACACTAAAATAGCTGGTATAGTGGACAATGAAGAAAGTTATCAGAAATTACAGGGTGCGCTTGATCAGCTGAGTAAGTGGGCCGAGGAATGGCAAATGGAGTTTAATTCGGATAAGTGTGAGGTGTTGCATTTTGGGAAGTCAAATCCAGGTAAGACTTTCACAGTGAACAGCAGGGCCCTGGGGAGTGTTGTAAAACAGAGGGACCTTGGGATACAAGTACATAGTTCCCAGTAAGTGGAGTTACAGGTAGACATGGTGGTGAAGAAGGCATTTGGCCCGCTGGCCTTCATCGGTCAGGGCATTGAGTATAAAAGTTGGGAGGTCATGGTGCAGTTGTACAGGAAGCTGGTGATGCCACACTTGGAGTACTGTGTTCAGTTTTGGTCACCCTCCTATACAAAAGATGTTATTAAACTGAAAGAGTGCAGAAAAGATCTACAAGGATGTTGCCAGGACTTGAGGTTACAGTGAGTTATAGTGAGGTTGAGTTATAGTGAGAGGTTGGACAGGCTAGGACTTTATTCCTTGGAGGGTAGGAAACTGAGAGGTGATCTTATAGAGGTGTATAAAATCATGAGGGGCATAGATAGGGTGAATGCACTCAGTCTTTTTCCCAGGATTGGAGAATCAAGAACTAGAGGGCATAGGTCTGAGGTGAGAGCAGAAAGATTTAATAGGAACTTGAGGGGCAACTTTTTTTTTTAAACACACAAAGGGTGGTATCTATGTGGAACTAGCTGCCAGAGGAAGTGGCTGCGGCAGGTACATTAATAACTTTTAAAAGACAGTTCTCAGGTACATGGATTGGAAAGGTTCAGAAGGTAATGGGCCAAACGCTGGCAAATGGGACAAGCTTGGGTGGGGCACGTTGATCGGCATGGACTATTTGGGCTGAAGGGCCTGTTTCTGTGCAATATGGCTCTATTATCCACACATTCTAAACACAAGACACCCACATTCTCTGAGTACAGGACACAAAATAAACTCCAAGTGCAGGTCACACACACACATTTAACACAGGAATGCTATCCAGGCTGAACACACACACCAGGGCACACTCAGACCCTACTGTGTCTGTGCTCCCCTTTGCTCCTTCTCCTCCTGTGTTGATCCACACAGGAGTGGGCAGCTTTACCCACTGGGCAACACTCAGGAGGTGAAGCCCCTGGACAGGAGCAAGTCTCAGCGGGGTCTGGGGTTGAATCTAACCTCAGGTAATGGGGGCCTCTCAGTCATTCACCATGTTGCTCATATATCAGTCTATTTTGGGATTTTTTTTTGCAAAGATTCCCTCTAACCATGGAATTTTTTAAAATGGAGATCCTCATTTGGGCTGGGAATTGGGATGAGAGCATCGGGCTGAAGCAAATTCCAGGCCAGATCCAGGGTTGGGGTAGGATTTACACCAAACCCCTCTACAGGCTGTGAAGCAGATCGTTAAACCGCCGCTGTGCCCAATGGCTCGCAGGAACCAATGGGGAGACGTCTGGGATACCCTGCTCGGGCGCGAAGGGAGTTTGAGAGAGGTGCGGCCAGAAATGTCCCGCCTAGGGTGAAGAGACCGAACCTGCGATGCCGGCCCTTCCAGTGGGGGAGGTAGACAATCCAGCTGCTTTTATCCCACGTAAGAACCATGACCACACTGCCAAAGGTACTTGTGCTTCGTGTCCTCCTGAGGTGCTGATGGTCAGTGAGTCGGACAGCATAGAAACAGGCCCTTCGGCCCACCATGTCAATACCAACCATCACGTTCCCATCTACACTAATCCCATTTACTAGCACTTGGTCCGTAGCCTTCTATGCTTTGGCAATTCAAGTGCTTATCTAGATACTTCTTAAATGTCGTCAGAGTCTCTGTCTCCACCATCCCCTCAGGCAGTGCGTTCCAGATTCCAACCACCCTCTGGGTGAAAGCATGCCTCCTTATATCCCCTCTAAAGGTCCTCCTGTTTACCTTAAATCTGTGCCCTCTTGGTTATAGATACCTCTGCCATGGGGAAAGGTTTACTCCAGTCTACCCTACTTATTGTGTACCTCCATCAGGTCCCCCTTCAGCCTCTTCTGCTCCAATGGACACAAGCCCTCCCTATCCAATCTCTGCTCATAACTGAGACACTCTATCCCAGGCAACATTCATCCTGGTGTATCTCCTCTGCACTGTCTCCAGAGCAACCCATGTCCTCTCCATACTGAGGTGACCAGAATTGCTCAGAATATTCCAGATGTGGCCTCGCCAGTGTTTTATGGAGCGGGACCTGAAGGGTGACACGTGTTAGCACGTTCTTTGTGTGTCTGAGAGTCCTGCTCCCTCAGTGACAAGTCCTGAGGTCAGGGCCATAACCGACGGCTGACACTCACCTTTGTGCGTGGGTTTATCACCGTCACCCCGTGCCTGTTGATGGCTATCCGCACGATATCTGGAACCTTGGGATCAGATGTTTGCTGAAACGGTGGGGAAAAAAAGAGGGGAAACAAGACAAATCAGTATCAGCTGTTTATAATGTAGGATGCAAGGCATTTACTGCAGCAGTAACTGAGAGAGCTGCACCGAAGCACCTACTGAATATTTTAAAGTATAAACTTCAGAGAGTGCGTGCACATGGACACACAGTACAGGAAGGGCCACATGGCCAGGTTTTGTGTTTGGCTCTGGTGTTGATGCTACATGGAGATTTAGACCACTTCTTATCCTGACTCACCTGACGGCAACGGGCAAAACATCAAATCAAAGACCCCACACACCTGGGTCATTCTCTCTTCTCTCCTCTTCCATCAGGTAGAAGATACAAGAGCCTGAGGGCACGTACCACCAGGCTCAAGGACAGCTTCTACCCCACTGTGATAAGGGGTTACCTTATACGATGAGATGGACTCTGACCTCATGATCAACCTTGTTGCGACATTGCACCTTATTGCACTGCACTTTCTCTGTAGCTGTAACACTTTACTCTGTACTGTTATTGTTTTTACCTGTACTACATCAATGCACTCTGTACTGACTCAATGTAACTGCACTGTTTAATGAATTGACCTGTACGATTGGTATGCAAGACAAGTTTTTCACTGTACCTCGGTACAAGTGACAATAATAAACCAATACCAATACCAATTTTCTAGAATTCATTTGCCTGTGCAAGGCAGCAAGATGTTTTATGTAAAACAATCAAACACACAGCACTGCCATTTGATAGTGGCACTATTGAAATGACATCTCCTTTTGGGCCGGAGCTGGGTCAGAGCTGAACCAAGTGCTGGGTCATTTCGGGGCTCGAGGTAGACTGTGCAGCAGGTGTCTGACCTGAACCCTTGCTGGGTGAGTCAACTGATCTGGGCGCTTATTGCTGTTTGGGGGATGTGTCTGTGGAGTGTGAGGTAATGGATTCTGGAAGATCACTGCAGATTTATTTATTTTCAGTCTATTAAGAACCACCAAACACTTTTACCTTGTGGAGGTGGAAGAGTAACTCTTGATTAGCAAAGGGCTAGTGTGCAAGGACAACAAGAAACCAGGAAGGCTGACAATGTTATGGTTTATTGTTAGGGGAGTTGAACACAAAAGTAGGGAGGTTATGCATCAGTTAAAAAGGGCACTGTTGGGTCAACATTTAAAGTTCTGTGCACATAGAATACAGAAACAGGCCCTTCAGACCACTGTGTTTGTGCCAACCATGATGCCAATCCAAACTAATCCCATGGTCTCTATTCCTCTATTCCCTGCCTGTTCATGTGTCTGTCTAAACTCCTCTTAAATGTTGCTGTCGTATCTGCTTCCACCACTTCCTGGACAGTACTGGCCTCCTTATTTAACAAAGGATGTTAATGCCTTGGAAGCAGTTCAGAGGTTTCCCAGAATAATACCTGGAATGGGCAGTTTGAGGAGAGGTTGAACAGGCTGGGCTTATATCCACAAATGTTTAGAACAGTGAGAGGGCTCTCGATGGAAACAGATAAGATTCCAAGGGGTCTTGACAGGGTGGATGTGGAGAGGGTGTTTCCTCTTGTGGGAGAATCTCCAACTGTGGGTCACTGTTTAGAAACAAAGGGTCATCCATTTCAGACAGAGAAAAGGCAAATTTTTTTCTCTCAAAGGGTTGTGAGTCTTTAGAACTCTTCCTCAAAGAGCAGTGGATGCAGAGCTTTTGAATATCTTTACAGCAGATGGAGATAGATTCTCAATAAACAAGGCAGTGGAAGTAACAGGGATAAACAGGAAGGCAGTGTTGAAGTTACAATCAGATCAGCTGCGATCTTATTAAATTTGCTTGAATTCTTTGAGGATGTGACAGGGAGAGTTGAGAAAGGGGAACCTGTAGATCTAGTGTTTTTAGATTTCCAAAAGGCATTTGACAAGATGTTACGCAGAAGGCAGTGCATAAATTTATCCCTCCAGCATGAAAAGGACACACTTATTCCAACTCTTTGTTTTTGATGTCCGAAACAAAGAAAACAAACAGTTGGAATAAATGTGTCCTTTTCAGGCTAGAGAGATGAAACAAGAGGAGTACCCCAGGGATTGGTTCTTGGCGATCAATTATTTACTATTTACGTTAACGACCAGCAGAAGGGAATGAAATGCAAGCTGTCAAAATTTGCTGATGATATGAAAATAGGTGGAAGGGCATGTTGTGATGACAACATTGTGATTCTGCAGTGGGATATAGATAGATCGAGTGAGTGGAGAAAAGCTGGCAAATGGAGTTTAATGTGGGGAAGTGTGAGGTCATGCGCTTTGGTTTGAGGAATCAAGAGGCAGATTATCATCTAAATGGAGATAGAGTGCAAATGAGTGAAGTTCAGAGGGATCTAAGTGCTCTAGTGCATGAATCACCAAAGGTTAGCAGGCAGGTCCAACAGGTAGTTAAGAAGTCAAACAGCATGTTGGCCTGAAGACACAGGAGACTGCAGATGCTGGAATCTGGAGCAACAAACAGAAAACTGGAGAAACTCAGCAGGTCTTGCAAAGGGATTAGATTTCTATTCCTTGAAGTTTAGAAGGATGAGGTGACATTATTTAAAAATATAAACTCTTAAGGGGGTTTGACAGGGTAGATGTTGAGATGTTCTCTCTGGTGGGAGAATCACAAATAAGGGGACATAACTACAAGATCAAGGTCTGGTCATTTAAAACCGATTCACTGAGTGGAACTCTCTGCCCCTGAGGATGGTGGATGGCGGATCACTGCATATATTTAAAGTGGAGATGGATAGATCCAGGAATTGAGGATGATGGGAACTGGCACAGAAGAGGAGTTGAAGACAGCTTAGATCAGTCATGATCATATTGAATGGTGGGGCAGGCTTGAGGGGCCAAGAGTATAGGATTTACCAGCATCATTGTGGGAGGAACTTGATCTCAGTAGAAGTTCTTTACCTTCACTTCAAAAAAGGCCGAGCCAAAGGTCACCAAGCGGTGCAGCACTTTGAGGAAGGCGAGCTTCACCTCATCCCTTGTCTTGCCTGCGTGCTTGTTGAACACGGCCACAACTGCCTGTGAAAGGAAATCGGACAAGGAGTTCTCATTCCACTCAGCGTCCACACCAGCACAGGGATGCAGATTTCCTATCGCATACACACGACACGCTGGTAATATTTGTGTTTTACTTTAGTGCATTCTCGGGTGTCAGAAATTCCCCCTGAGTTGGGTGCCACAAATCTATTACATCAGCAGACCTGGTCTGACCTTGAGTGTGGTGTTACCGGCTCAACATTGAGGTAAAGGCATGCATGATCACAATGCTTTCCTGGGTAAGGAAAATTACAGAGAGACACAGCACAGAAACAGGCCCTTCGGCCCACTGAGTCCGTACCAACCATCAACCACCCATTTATAGTCATCCTATGCTACTCCCATTTTTTTTATTCTCCCCACATTCCCATCAACTCCCCCAAGATTCTACCATCCACCTACACACTAAGGGCCATTTACAGCAGCCAATTAACCTACCGACCCACACGTCTTTGGGATGTGGGAGGAAACCAGAGCACCTGGGGAAACCCATGCAGTCACAGGGAGAACGTACAAACTCCACACAGAGGTCAGGATGAACCAGAGCCTCTGGTGCTATGAGGCAGCAGCTCTACCAGCTGCTCCACTGTGCTGCCCAAACAACTTGTCACCTAAACATCTCAGGACAAGTTGGGCCAAAGAGTCTGTTTCCATGCTGTATGACTAGACCATAAGATGTAGGAGCAGAATTAGGCCATTCAGCCCATTGAGTCTGCTCTGCCATTCAATCATGGTTGATGTTTTATTTCCAATTCCATTCTCCCTGTAACTCTTAATCCCTTTACCAATCAAGAACCTATCAACCCCTGCCTTAAATACACCCGATAACTTGGCCTCCACAGCCCCCTGTGGCAATGAATTCCACAGATCCACTGCCCTCTGGCTGAAGAAATTCCTCCTCATCTCAATTTTAAAGGGATGTCCCTTTATTCTGATGCTGTGCCCCCAGATCCTAGACTCTCCTACTAATGGAAACATCCTCTCCATGACCACTCTACCCAGCCTTTCAGTATTCGGTAGGTTTCAATGAGATCCCCCCTTCATCCTTCTGAACTCCATCGAGTACAGGCCAAGAGACATCAAACGCTCTTCATACATCAAGCCTTTCATTTCTGGGATCATTCTTGTGAATTCTATGACTCTATATATTCCAAATACATTTAATATCAGAATGAGAGAAGCTCAGTGATTAATACTGAACAGGTTAGTGAACAGAATTCAACACAAAATAGCATACGTTAGAAGCCTTTAAAAACCATCTCAGTATATTAAGGCACTTCCTCCTTTGAAACTCAAAACTCTCAAAACTTTAGATACACTACATTTCAATTCTCAGAGGGTAACATCAAGCTTCAATGGCACCTCACCTTGCTTAAGATTCCTCTTTGAAACCAGTCAACACCTATAACGAGAAGCAACTCAACAATCCCAGGATCCCATATTAATGCTGGGTGAGATTTAATGATCTCACAAGGTCAGCAAATTTAAGAGTGAACTTTCAATACTGTCCATCATCCCACGAACTAAATTATTTGTTGTGGCAGCAGTGTATAGAAGAATTCAATCTTGCAAGGATTGAATGGTGGTTGAAACCTCACTTATTAAGGGGAATTCCACCAATGCATTAGGGTTAGGTGGTCATTTGTGTGCAACAGGGCAATTGCCCCTCCTGTGTTTTTTCTTCTCATCGCCTGAGATTATTAGCCTCACTGCTAAATGACACTTTGATCTGGCCCAGGTCTTCATTCCCTTGGTCCAACTCTAGTTGCCTTTATGCACTCAGAATGGGGTTGGGGTAAGGGTCAGATGATGTGAGATTCAGAACCTGTGATGGACAATAACAAGACTGAAGACTTTTTACAGAGAGGGTCGTCAGTAGCAGGAGGAGGCAGTGGAGATCCTGGGAACTCACTTGGCCACCACAGGGAGAGATGGTGAGGGGAGGGTCTCCAGCCATAGAGGGGATACACATTGGCAGACCAAGTACATACCCACAGATGGCATCTGCTCTCCCAGTTCACATGGACATAAGTCTACACCAGTATCTAGAATGTGATCTTATACCAAATGACTGAAATTTTGAAAGTCCTTATATAACAAATTGCAGAAGAGACAGATGGGTTTTCCAAAGTCTACAATTTTCCATTTTTCCTCAGTCATGGCTTCCCCTCCACCATAGTTGGCAGGTCCCCCCACTGGCTTTGTTTTACTTCTCCCACTTCTGCCCTCACTACCTCTTCCCAGGGCAAGGGTAGGGCTCCCTTTGTCCTCACCTCCCATTTCACCAGATTAGATGTTCCACACACCATTATCCCCCATGGTGTTGCATAATTACCTCCAACAAGATCCCACCTCCAGATCTACCTCCCGTCCTGTCCCCTTTCAGCACTCCAAAAGCATCGGTCCGCAACTCCCCGACTTACTCTTCCATCACCACTAAGGCCGGCCCCTTCTCACACAACTCCTTAAAATGATACTTGGACAGATACATGGACAGGAAAGGTTTAGCAGGATATGGGCCAAAAGCAGGCAAATGGGATTAACTTAGATGGGCATCATGGTCATGGACACCTTGGACCTATTTCCATGCTGCATTACTCTATGACTCTAACTGCTGGAGATGAAACAACTATTTTTTCCCATTATTCAGAGACACAAACATTCTCCTCAGGTGAAGCAAGTGAAATTTGCACTTCTTCAACTTGATCTCGTGCTCCTGATGTGACCTCCTCTACACCAGAGAAGCCGAATGCTGACAGGCTGATGGCAAAGCAGAAAAGTCCACTGACCCTGAGAAAAGTCCACTGACCCTGAGCTTCCAGGTTCCTAGCACTTTATCTATCCATCCCATCCACATGCCGACCTCCCTGTCTTTGAACTACATTGTTTCAATGAAGCCCAACATAATCTCAAAGGGCAGCACCTTATCTTCTGACTTGGTACATTTAAGCACACCGAATTCAACATCAAATGTGACAGTATGAGATCATCAGCCACATTTTTTCTCATTCTTTCTCACTTCTGGCATTTCAGATCTTGTTCATCTTCACATATTTACATCTCCTGGGACACAAGGCCATCGCTGGAATGAAAGGGTTGTTCTATCACCAGTGGCTGATGAAATAACATTTTTTTTCATCTTAGAAGAAAGAGGAATAGTTTTATTGAAACACAAGATCCTGAGAAGACATGACAGTGTAGAGGCCACCTACACAAAATGCTGGAGGAAAGCAGCAGGTCAGGCCGCACCTATGGAAGGAAATAAACAGTCGGCATTTTGTGTCCAGAGCCTTCGTCATGACTCGACCTGAAACGTCAACTGTTTATTTCCCTCCATAGATGCTGCCTGACCTGCTGAGTTCCTCCAGCATTTTGTGTGTTGCTCCAGATTCCAGCAACTGCAGAATCTCTTGTGTCTCAATGTAGAGGCCAAGATGGTTCATTAGTGGGAGAGTCTCAAATGAGGGGACATCAGTAGAAGATTAAGGGGTGATCATTTAAAATAGATGTGTAGAAAGTTCTTCTCACAGAGGGTGGTGAATCTCTGGAATTCTCTGCCCGAAGGCTTGTGGAAATTGGATTGATGAGGGCATTTAAGGAGACAGTACATAGATTCTGAGAAAATCAGGGAATTGAGGCACAGAAGGAGATGAAGCCTGGGGTAGATTAGAAATGGTCATACTGAATGGTGAGATAGTCTTGAGGGGCTGAATGGCCTTCTCCTGCTCCTACTTTGTGTTTCTATATTCTCTGGATCCACTTTTTGTTATTCACTATCCTTTACCACCTTCTCCTTAGTTCCCTTCAACTCTCCCCCTTGTTTAATTCGTACCTTCTCCCGATTCTGATGAAATTTTATTGATCTGAAGTGTTGACCCTGTTTCTCTCTCCACAGATACTGCCTGACCTCTTGAGTATTTCCAATATTTTCCATTTTTATTTCAGATTTGTGGCATTTACACTGTTTTGCTTTTGGTTTTAAGATCTTTCCCACACATTCAGCGATACCTAAACACAACCATTTCCCTCCATAATCTCGCCACAGCTCTGTCCTTTAGTCAGAAGCCCAAACTGCTCTCTTTATCTTGCTACAAGCCTTCTCACTGTACAACTCACTGTGCAGACTGCTCCATCTTCTCTGGATCAGATGCTAATTCAGCGTAGTTCTTCCTCTAGACCCTGAGGCTGTGCACATCAGTTCTGGACTCGCCAATCATTGGTTCAGTCCAGAGGAATAACAACGTTAGTTGTAGGAAAGATCATTTAGGATTGTTTTTCATGTAACTGCATAACATTTGAGATCAGTGCAACTCAATCATTACGTTTCATGTCACCAACTAACCTCTTGACCTCACACCCTACTCTATTACATTGGAGTTTTTATAAGCTCTTAAATATTCCAGAGGTCTGCTTTCAGCAGAGTTATTTTCACAGCCCAGTTACTGGGGAGGTAACTCCCAACAGGTGAGAGGTTCCTCCATCAGTTTGTGATGAGTTAGATGCTGAGACAAATGCCAATGTTGTATCAACACACACCTGCTTCCATGCATATCAACTAATTGAGGCAGGGAGTTACCCACATGGTTTATCTTCCCACTGCTTTTGTCATATCTGGTGAGCTCCGAGGATCTCCTGCTCCTCAGCTACATCCTGCTTCAATCACCCACGAGCCGTTGTCTCTTAAATCCCCCCTTCCCCAACTTGCTCCATCTGCCCAGCACCTCCCACCTTACCTGGAGCCACCCATCAGCTACCAGACCCTCCCTCTCAGCCGTTGTGGCTCAGCTTCTGTCACTAGTGGGAGGGGACAGCCAGGGGAGGGTGAAGAGAGATCAGAAAGAGGGCCTCACCCCAGCAGAGAGCAAGTGGTTGCAGAGGGGGAGGTGGGAGGGGGGATGAAGAGTGGAGGAGATGAGAGGCATGGGAGGGAGTGGGGAGTATAGAGGGGGGAGTGACAGAAGGAGAAGGGAGAGGGAGGAGTGGGGGAGAAAGGAGGGGGAGTGGGAGAAGAGTGATGGGAGAGAGGAGGAGGGAGGGAGAGGGGGGGAGTGAGAGAGGAGTGAGGGGCGAGAGGAGGGGGAGTTGGAGAGGGGAAGTGAGGCAGAAGCGAGGCAGGGGCTGCAGAGGGAAAGTGTGAGGGGGGGAGGGGTTAGTGGAAAGGGGTCTGAGGAAGAGAGTTTGAGCATAGTGTACGTGAGCTCGCATTTGCACCTGTGCATGTGCTTGCCCATGCATGCCTGTGTACGTTTGTGTGCACATATGTGTACATGCAGCATCACCTACACCGCTGCCCTGATACCAGACTTCTCCCAATCTAACACTTGTTTTTCCCACATTTTTATTTTCCAGCTCCTTCCTTTCCCATCACCCACCTGCCCAGTCTAGTGTCTGTGGGTGCCAAATCCAACATAGCAAACTGGATCCTAAATCCAATTACCTCCAAACATTAAAGAGCTAAGCTGTCTAATAACTGATCACTGGTACAATTAAAGGTAGTTAACTCTGTGAAAGACAATCATTGAAGACTGTGCCTTGTCAGGAACAGGGACAAGAAACTCAGTCATGGTCAAACACAGCCAGGTCTCGGGAAGGCAGTGAGCCCACACAGAAGAGGTCAAGAGCCCATGTGGAAACACAATAAGGCTTACTGTTTCCATAGCAATAACATCCAACACAAATACACACTACAGTAGATCTCCATTAATCCAGCACACTTGGGACTTTGATGGTGCCTGATCAGCAGATTTTCTGGACTATTAGATGTTATTTCATTAATACTCCAACACAGTTTTAATTCACTTTGTTCTTAAGATGTTGCACAGTAACATTTCAGTGAACACGGTCAACTAAAGGGAAGAAATGAGGCCCCGGTGAGTTTAAGGGGAGAGCAGGAAACAGGGCCCCGGTGAGTTTAAATGGAGGGTGGTAGGCAGGGCCCTAGAGAGTTTAAATGGAGGGTGGTAGACAGGGCCCTAGAGAGTTTAAATGGAGGGTGGTAGACAGGGCCCTGGAGAGTTTACGGGGGAGGTTGGTAAATAGGGCCCCAGTGATTTCAAAGGAACATGGAAACATCACCTGGTGAACCAGATGCCAAACCATTGGGATTTCCAAATAGTTGGATAGTGGATTATCAGAATTCCACTGTAATTTGTGCTGTGAACATTCACAGGGCAGGTTCCAGAGACAGTGGGTTTGCCGCAGGAGGAGAGATTGGGTCAGCTGCGACTGTATGCTCTGGGGTTTAGAAGAATGAGAGGAGACCTCATCAAAACATTCAGAATTGTTAAAGGGTTTCACTTTCTAGATGCAAGGAGGACGTTTCCCCTGGGTAGGGAGTCCATGGCCAGGGGGTAGAGTTTGAGAATAAGGGGACAGTCATTTAGGACTGAGAGGGAGAGAAATTTCTTCACGTGGAGGGTGGTGAAGCCGTGGGATTCTTTACCCTGGAGGTCTGTGGAAGCTCAGTCATTATGTTCATTCAGTACGGAGATGGATAGATTAAGGGAATTGAGGGATATGTGGATAGTGCAGGAAGGTGGAGCTGAGGTAGATCAACCATGTTCCCATTGAATGGTGGAGCAGGAACAAGGGCCTGATTAGCCGACCTGAGCTCTTACTCCCCAAGTTATGTTCTCCTGAAGTAGAAAGGTCTTCCCTAAAGTAGGTTTAATGATTCATTAACAAGTTCAAAAAACTCCTGGAATACCTTCTTCCATTCCTCAGGTGACATAATCCGAAGCATATCCTGAGGAACCAGATCCTTCAGTAGTTTGGGAATGTTGATGAACTGGGATTTGTCATTGTCGAACTTCACTTTGTACAGGAATGCGGCGATCTGGATGGCGTCTTCCTTGGTGCATTGGTGATAACCCCGCAAGTACTTTGGAAGCTCCTTGGGATTGAGAAAAGGGGAGGGTCAGAATGTCAAATTAAAGTAGAAAATGCAGAAAAAACTCAGCAGGTCAGTCAGCATCCGCAGAGAGAGAAGCAATCAACATTTCAGGTCTGCGGCCCTCCGTCGGAACTGGGAAAGGAGAGAGATAAGGTAGTTTTCAGCAGGAGAGAAGGTGGGGAGAGATGTGTGGATCAAAGGGAATGTGTATGATAGGATGAGTTGGAATGGGGCTAGTTAACAGCATGTAGACCTTGGTCTGAGAAAAGAGGTGTTAATGGTAAGGTTGTTGGACTGTCTGACAGGCAAAACATACATGTAGGGTAAGGAAAACGGAGCCAACATGATATAAAAACGGAGAGTGGGTCAGAACATGGCTGGTGCTTTCAGAACAACCCATTACTGCTGAGTTACCAGTGAGGTCGAACGGACCCTCTTGCCAACTCTCCTTCAGGGAACTTTACTGATACTCCCAGAGTCCTGAGTCATAGCGACCCACACAGGGAGGCTAGGGTTCATCGTGTGCAGTTAAGGAACACCTGAAGGCATGCTGGCCACCGGAAATGTCCTGTTCTTTTCAGAAGTGCCGCTCACCTGTGGGAAATGAAGGGTGATGTCTGCTTCGAGGTCCCGTCCAGGGACCACGTTCAGCCAGAGCTTCCTCATGAACAGCACCCTATATGGCACAGGCCCGGCCAGTCCTGGAACACAAGAGCAGAGCACAGTCTGACCCCAGCTGAGGACATTAGGCCACTGTAAACCTCTCCAAGTCTGGTGAAAGACTCACCTTCTGGCACCTGCCTTTCCTTCCTCGCCCAGTCACACACCTGCCGCACGTAATCGAAAAAGAAATCTCCTTCTGGGATGCTGATCACCTAAACATACACAGGACAGAAATCTCAGAGGGGGGGGGGGGGGTCCAGTGACGCAGCCCATGATCCAGCCTTGGTACAGATCCGGGAGGGAAAAAGGACAGGGACCCACAGAGGGAGTGGAGCAGATTGATCCCCAAAAACAGGAGGGTAGGATTTGCCCTCACGGATATCTTATTGAGCGAGGTCAATTAAAGTTCCCATGGGTGACAGTTAGAGTGTGGCCAATTAAAGTCCTCGTGGGTAATAATTAGAGTGTGGCATATTAAAGTCCTTGTGGGTAATATTTAGAGTGAGGTCAATTAAAGTCCTCATTGCTAATATTTAGAGTGTGAAACTCCCCATGGGTAATTCTAGAGCGTGGCCAATTAAAGTCCCCATGGGTAACATTTAGGGTGTGGCCAATTAAAGTCCCCATTGGTAATGTTTAGGGTGTGGTCAATTAAGGTCCCCATGGGGACCTTACTATGTTGTGCAGAACCATTATTTTTACAGTCAGTGTGTTGTTGGGAGGATGGAGATGAGGCACTGATGTCCCTTACCTTGTCTTCTAATTGTACAAAGAGGCTCAGTCCTTCAGGAGAGCCCAGCCCCAAGTGTTTGGTGATGGTCTCACACAGAGCCTTTGCCTTGGTGCTGCTGTAGATCTCGAAGGCCTGTTGGAGGAGAAGGGGGTGAGAAGGGGGTGGAGAGTCTGAGGGTGCGCACGGCAGCTAGTGGGCCTGGGCTGATGCTCACCTGGTCGGTGTCATTGGGGAAGTAGATTTTGTGCAGGATCTTGGTGCTCCAGCATTGGATGGCCTCCACCTCCAGCACATGGGGCGGGTTCTTCCGAGCTCCACATCTGTCGGTGGAGACAACAGCTGATTTATGATTCACTCCGCACACAGCTCGGCACGGCAGGGCTTCACCGCTGGGGAGCACAGTGCTACAGTGGTGGACAGATGTACTTATAGGTGGGGTGGGTGCTGGACTCTGCTGGACACTTTCTCACACACACACACACACACACACACACACACACACACACACACACACACACACACACACACACACACACACACACACACACACACTGAGCACACACACACACACTGAGTTTGATCACACACCTGACTTCATCAGTAGCTAAAACTATTTGACTGTTTAAAACAGACACTAGGATCTTGGTGTGATCAGAAACCCATCCCATGCTCACAATTTCTGACAACCACCAGAGAGCAAACTAGGTGATCAGAGTCCGTGTGAAGTTACTGCATCATCGGACAAGTTCAACCTCAGAATACAGCCATTATCAACATAAGGTTACTATATCTTTCAATACACTGTTAAATGAATTTCGCACCTTTGTAGAGTCAGGGTAAAGAGCAGTTACTGTACCGTTTAACGTTTGTTAGTCTCTGAATGCACTCTGTCGACAACCTCTCCTTCCGCCGACTCTCGAGGAACTTCTTCACGTGAGGGAAGAGCGGGCTGCTGGGAGGGAAGAGTCCGGTGCAGAGCCAGAGCAGCTGCCAGCCACTGTCCACGCTGTACCTGGCAGTCACAACAGGGGAGGCTGTTACACCACCTGCTCGCCAGTTGGTTTCTTACAACAATACAGTGACTTTCCTTCAGGTCCCAGGCTGGGAACGATTTGATTTTCCAGGCCAGCACTTGTGCTCATCGCCAGCTGCCCAAGAGAAGGTGCAGAGCTTTCTCTGTGACTGGCACAGCCTGCGTCGGGGGAGGTACATCCATAAACACCAGAGATGGAGAGTCCCTATGCTTTGAGGGGATGGTGTTCCTTGGTGCTTGCCTTGGTGGTGAGGATGGGGGGGTGGGAGGAGCTCTGACCCTACCTCCTGCTTGGACCTTCTCAACATTTGTAATCGGGCTGGCCATTTGTGTCTATTAGCCCCCTCTTTCTTTCCCATTCACTTGTACAGTTTGGCCTGTTGGGAGCTGCACAGTAAGCACTGGATGTTGGACAGTGTGATCAATGAGAAACACTGGATGTTGGATACTGTGTGAACAATGAGGAACACTGGATGTTGGACACAGTGTGATCAATGAGGAACACTGGATGTTGGGCAGTGTGATCAGTGAAGGACACTGGATTTTGGACACAGTGTGATCAATGAGGAACACTGGATGTTGGGCACAGTGTGATCAATGAGGGACACTGGATTTTGGACACAGTGTGATCAATGAGGAACACTGGATGTTGGGCACAGTGTGATCAATGAGGGACACTGGATTTTGGACACAGTGTGATCAATGAGGAACACTGGATGTTGGACACAGTGTGATCAGTGAGAAACACTGGACACTGGGCACAGTGTGAACAATGAGGAACACTGGACGTTAGACACGGTGTGAACAATGAGGAACACTGGATGTTGGACACAGTGTGATCAGTGAGGAACACTGGATGTTGGACACAGTGTGAACAATGAGGAATGCTGGAGTAAAACTCAAAATGTGGGGGGAAATCAGTGGCTCAGACAGCATCTGTGGAGGCAGAGGGATGGTCTATGGTTTGTGCTGAGACCCTGCATCAGGACTAAAATCTCAACAAGTTCCTCCAGCAGTTTTTTTTTGGCTGCAGATTCCCACCTCTGCCGTCTCTTGTGTTTCCAAGGACCACTGGATGTCGGACACTGGTTGTGCATGTCCCTAAATTCCCTTGAGCTGGTGGCCTGCTTGCCAAGTTCCGAGGCAGTTGCTGTGGGTCTGGTGTCACACATGGGCCAGGGTGGGGAAGCAAGGTGCTCCCCTAATCTGGGGACTTTAATGACCATGTTGGCCTTTATGATAACTCATGGCCACCAGCACAGCTTTTATCATGAATGGTGAAGTCCGAGAGGAGGGCAGTATTTGGCTCAGGGAACAGATATGGAGAGTTTGGTGAAGGGGGTTAGGAGGAGTGAAGCCAGAAAAGGGAGAGCATGATAATGGAGGTTGAAATCCATACGAGAGGTTATCAAGTGCAGAGGCTGAAGAAATATCTGGGTGACAAAATATTGCAGCTTTATAAAACTGCAGTTAGGCCGCATTGCTAGTATTGCATTCAATTCTGGTCACCCTGTTAGAGGAAGGATGTGGAGGCTTTAGAGAAGTGCAGAAGAGCTTTACCAGGATGCTGCCTGGATTGGAGGGCATGTGCTATAAGGACAGGTTGGACAAACTTGGGTTGTTTTCTCTGGAGCAGTGGAGGCTGAGGGGAGATCTGACAGAGGGTCTATAAGATTATGAGAGGTATAGACCGAGTAGACAGCTGTTATCTTCTTACCAGGGTCATAATGTTTAATACTAAAGAACGTGCATTTAAGGCAAGGGGCAAAAGTTCAAGGGAGATGAGCAGGGCAGTTTTCTCCCCCAAAGAGAGTTACAATGTTTAAAAGACATTTGGACAGGTTCATGGCTAGGAAGAGTGTAGAGGGATGTGGGATAAATGGAGACAAGTGGGTCTATTTTAGATAGCCATCGTGGTTGGCATGGACCAGATGGGCCAAAGGGTCTGTTTTTGTGCTGTATAACTCTATGGATCTGACTAATAGACAGAGCGGCCACAGGAAAATATCAGGTCACATCCATCTGGGCACAAAGCAAGATGTGGATACCTATATGCTGGTTTGGAGTCTTAGAGGGTTGGAGAGACACCTGCGACCAATGTCCAGTGGACACCTATTGATGCAGATGGACATAACCCTCCCCTGCCCCTCACACCGAGCCCACACAGACTGTCGGGGACAGAGAGGGGTCGGATGGTGTCCTGTGAGACACCCTCAATGATGGAGAGTAGGTGATGATTCCAATCCCTGCCAGATCCTGGGTGGCACAATGGTGCGGCTGGTAGAGCCACTGCCTCACAGCTCCAGAGACCCAGGTTTGATACCGACCTCATCCTGGAGCAGTGGAATGGGAGTGGGGGTGGTTTCAGTTACCAGTTTATTCCACTGGTGGTAATTCCTTAGGCTGCTTGAGAAAAGCTCAGAGCTGGCATACTGAACAATCCTAGAGACCTGGGTTCAATTCTGACCTTGGGTGCTGTCGGTGTGGAGTTTGCACGTTCTCCTTGTGACAACATGGGCTTCTTCCAGTTTCCTCCCACATCTCAAAAACGTGCGGGCCGGTGGGTTAATTGACCGCTGTAAATTGCCCCTGGTGTGTAGGTGAGTGGTAGAATCTGGGGGGAGTTGATGGGTCAAATAGAATGGGTCAGGGTAGGATTAGTGTGAGTGGGTGGCTGATGGTCTTCACAGACTCGGTGGGCCGAAGGGCCTGTTTCCATGCTGTCTCTCTCCTTGACTCTAGTCTCAAACGCTATGCAAGCTTTGCACTGCACCTGTCCATGCATGTGCATGTGACAATAAACTCGACATTGACTTTGACTCTCTGACCCCTGAGTAAGTGAGGATTTGGTCTGAGCTCGGTGGTTACCTGTTCTGGTTATCGGTCAGCTGCTTCATGATTTGGCAGTAGATTTCGTCCTGTAGTGCCTCCTCCTGCAGCGCTCTGGAAAATATCTGGTCAGTCAGCTGAGTGCCGGCCTTGGACAGCTTCCCAGGGTAATCCCCCATGTATTTCATTATAGGTACAGCACTGATGAAGGAAACAACGGAAAGGGGGATCAAGTAACAGGCAGGTAGGTACAAAGTCGGACCTTGGGGAGAAAGCCATCGGGACTGGACTTTAACAGGGGGTTGACTACCTGAGCTGAGCTCACATCAGGGCTGTAGGTTGCTGGATGGACTTGCACCTCCCCCCCAACTCAATGCCCACAGACTGGGACTCCTCAATGGGACAGTGGTGTTTCTCTTCATCGTCCCACCGTTGCAACATCAGCAATTTAAGTAGATTGTGGCCAATATTTATCTTAACTGAACACCTGCGCTCTGTCCGTAACCATGATCTGCATCTCCCCGTTACCAGTCACTTCGACTCCCCCTCCCACACTATCACTGATATGTCAGTCCTTGATCTCCTCCACTGCCAGAAGAATTCCAAGTGCAAACTGGAGGAACAGCACCTCATTTTCCATTTTGGAACCTTGCAGCCTAATGACATGAATATTGAATTCTCCCACTTTAGGTAATCCTCACCCCACTTCCCCACAAACCACCCCCCCCCCCACCCCACCATGCTTCTTCTCTTCTTCCCTTTCCTAGCTTTTTTTTTCCTTTCTCTTCATACCTTTGACCCATCCCCCGGTGGATCTGCTCTCCGCTCCTCCCCTGCACCTGCCTATCATTATGTCTTATCTGCATCTTCTACCTATCACCAACTTGTGCCCACCCCACCTCCCCTCTTTTGTCCACCTATCACTGCTCTGCTTTTCCCTCCTATATATTGGGCTTCCCCTTTTCCTATCTTCAGTCCTGAAGAAGGGTCCTGACCCAAAACGTTGACCACCTGCTTTTCTCCACGGATGCTGCCTGGCCTGCTGAGTTCCTCCAGCATCGTCGTGTTTCTCATCTAGATTCCAACATCTGCGGTCCTTTGTTTCTCCTTTATGTTAACTCTATTTACTCCCCTTGATCTGCAACTCTACTAGTCACACCGAACAGCAGTCTATAAATCTCCGTGGAGTGGCTGTTTGAATCCCAGTGCCAGCAGCTTCATTCTGGACCTGGGTTTTCCCAATTCCCACCACCCTCTGTGTGAGGCTGGGCAGCTGGGCTTGTTACCTGAACAGCTCAACTTAACCAGTTTGGGTAAGGGAGGTCAGGTGACCAAAATAGGCAGGTTAGGTGTATACAGCGGCTGTGACACAGAGCACAGTAGGAGCTGCTATCCGATACTGGCAGGGGAGGTAGTGTGTGATGTCAGGGAGGTAGTGAGCCTTGGCACATCCCAACCTTGGGAAATTCCTGGCTTTGCCAGGAGAAAGTCTCTCAGTGGGTGGGCAGGGAGTTGAGAAGCTAGGTTGGAGCAGGAGCTGATCTCCTGAGATCAGGGGGTTCTGGCAAGGGAGAGCGATTATGCTCACGGCCTTCAGACATGATGCAAGGAACCAGGAATCTGATTCAGGCAGTCCATTGGGCTGATATCGGGGTGTATCACACAGCAAGAGCCGCAGATCCAGCCGTGTTCACAATGGGCACTGATGTCTCTCCTGTGATTACAGTGGGAGTCCGATATCCAACTGTAATTACAGTAGGAATCGGATATCCGACTGTGATTACCATGGGAATGGGATATCTGACTGTGATTACAGTGAGGGTCAGATATCCGACTGTGATTACACTGGGGACTGAATATTTTATTGTGATTACAGTGGGGGTCAGATATCCGACTGTGATTACACTGGGGACTGAATATTTTACTGTGATTACAGTGGGGGTCGGATATCCGACTGTGATTACACTGGGGACTGGAAAGTTTACTGTGATTACAGTGGGGGTCGACATCTGACTGTGATTATTGTGGGGACTGGACAACCAACTGTGATTGCAGCGCGGGGCGGATACTGACTGTGATTACGGGGGGGGGGGGGGAGCGGATATCTGACTGTGATTACAGGGGGTGGATATCTGACTGTGATTACAGTGGGGGTCGGATATCCGACTGTGATTACAGTGGGGACTGGATATCTGTACAGAATGAGCTTTAACTCCAAGTATATGGTTCTGCTAGGGGTCCTCTCAGTCAGTGATCCCTGGGAATATGGGAAGGGGTTCGGAGAGAGCTTGCTCTGATTGAAAGGATATCAATGAAGGCTTGACATGCCACTTGCACCATCTCTGGATTGGCACAGACTTTCTTCAGCAATGGTAATCTCAGGGGCTCCCTGGAACAGGCCCAGATCCGGTCCTTCACATGAGCCTTTGGGAACACCGCACGGCTTATTGACTCTTGACTTGGCGGCCTGGTTGGAGAAAAGAAGCCTGGTTAACGCCACCTACAGCTCGGCCACACTCACAAAGCAGATCTCAGTCGCAGGAAGCATCAATTCTGGGCCCTCTGTTCCACTGAGAAGGAAACCTTTCTGACGTGGCCCTGTGCTGGTTCTCTCACCAGGCTAGGCTCTAGAGACAGAGAGACAGAGAGAGAGAAAGAGAGAGAGAGAGAGACAGACAGACAGACAGACAGACAGACAGACAGACAGACAGACAGAGACAGAGAGAGAGACAGACAGACAGACACAGACAGAGAGAGACAGACAGAGAGACAGACAGACAGAGAGAGAGAGACAGCGAGAGGCAGACAGTGGAGAGGTTTTACTGCAGATGCTCCTGAGTTGCCTTGTGGAATCTCTTACCACAACTTAAATGAGAGTTTCCTTGTTGCCATCTCCTCCACAATGTCTCATCTGGAAACATAAGGGGGCTACTGGGGTTGACTGGGTGTTGCTGTGTCCATTGGATGTTTAATGGGATTGGAAGGGTGGTGTGGAGTTGTTTGACTTCCAGAGTTAACTGTGGATCAGAAGGGCAGAGGCCTCTCTGATGGGTTCAGAGGCTTGAGATTGGCCCAACCGACGACGTCATTATTGTCATAAACCTGGTGGAGTCTGTTTCACCCCTGCAGGTGATCTGCTCCCTCTGTTTGCTCAGGTTTGGGGCCTTCTTAAAGCACAGGTACCCATATCCACAAATTTTCTTACTACTGAGCAAGAGGCCTTTCCCATCCCCATATCTCCCTGTAACCCATTCTCTCCACATTCCCATCAACGATTCTACCACTCACCCAGGGCGATTTACAGTGGCCAATTAATCTACCAACACACACGTCTTTGGGATGTGGGAGGAAACTGGAGCGGCCGGAGGAAACCCATGGACTCACAGGGAGAACATGCAAACTCCACACAGACAGGACCAGAGGTTAGGATTGAACCCAGGTCTCTGGCTGTGTGAGGCAGCAGGTCTACCAGCTGCTCCACTGTGTTGCCCCTGGTTCATTCTCCAAAATTTTGGAACATAGTAAGTTATTCATAAAAATCTTTATGATTAAAGACTCAATAAAGTTAAAAGATGGCATATCTTTTGCAGTTCTGTCAGAGATCTGAGAAGCGCGTTGAACCTGAAGTGGTGATTGGAGAACTCCTCAAGGGTGTAGAGCTTGGCCTCCAACTTGTCTGCAGGGACCGTCTGTGCAGCCTGGCGTCGCTGATCCGGAGACATGCGGATCAAATCCTGCCAATGGAAAAAAGGCAGGAGCTGTGAACTGGTTCAGGGCGAGGAAGGGTTACAGCAGGGCGGTGTGATAAGGGAACTACTGATCGGCTCAGGAAGAACATGTTCATAGGTTTATCACTGTTTCCGACACTTAAACAAAGGTATTTCCTGACTGTCGAGGTTTGACAGCAGATGTGGGGTTATGAGGTGGTATTGCCTTGGGTTTTCAGGCAACTGGTTAGGCTCATCAAACCTGAAGAGTGACAAATGTACAGGCACACAGCACAGAGACAGACCCTTCAGCCCACTGAGTCCGTGTTGAACATCAACTACCCCGTTACACTGACCCTGCACTAATCCCATTTCATTCCTATCAACTCCACCCAGATTCTACCACTCACCTACACACAAGTTATAGCAGTGAATTAACTCACCCATCTGCACGTCTTTGGGATGTGGTAGGAAACTGGAGCACCCAGAGGAAACCCACACAGTCACAGGGAGAACGTGCAAACTCCACACAGACAGCTCCAGAGGTCAGAATCGAACCCGGGTCTCTGGGGATGTGAGGCAGCAGCTCCACCAGCTGTGCCACTGTGCTGTTTGAGGTTTTGCAAAGTCCAGGGTAATGTGCATGACTCATCGAGCTGAGGTGGTTAAAGGGGACAGAGCAGATAAGTGCGGAGGGCTCGGGGTCAGGGTATGGACATAAGGATTGGCATCTGGGAATTGTGGGAAGGTGGGGAATGGCTTATTGTTGATTTGGGGGGAAATAATCCATGACTTTGTCCTACAGTCACTGTGGGTAACTTCACACTTCAGTGCATTCCCTGAGCCACTTGCTCCTCTGCCTTCACAGATCCTTTGCGACCTCTTCGCCACTTTGTATCATCGGTAAAGCTCAACCTTTTCACCTAGATCATAAATCGAATTTAAGAATTCCTGAGAGCCCAGGACTGATCCCTCAAACTCCACCAAACTGGAAATGACCCGCTCTGTTTCCATTACTCATCCTGACCTTTACCCCTAACTCTTGATCCTTTATTCCACAGCACATTATTTTATGTGGTAATTTATCAAACTACGTTTGAAAATCCAGATATACTATATCCACTCGCTTCCCCCATACTCATTCTGCTAATTAGATCCTTAAGACTTAACAAACCATAATTCCCCTTCATAAAACCACAATGATTCTGTGTAAATTTGTTATGATTCTGCAAGGGTCACTGTTGTTTAATGAGGGATTCCAGCACTTCGTTGCCAAGAAATATCAGGTCAGATGAGTTTTTTTGTCACTATCTCTTAAATCGATGATTTTTAAAATGTATTTATTGGCAAGAGGCAGCATTTAATTGCCCATCCCTAATTGCCCTTGAGAAGGTGGAGGTGAGCTGCCTTCTTGAACTGCGGCTCCCTTCCGGTGAAGGTGCTCCCACAGTGCTGCAGGGGAGGAAATTCTGGGATAGATCCACTGATGATGAAGGAACGGGGATACACTTCCAAGTCATGATGATGCGTGACTTGGAGAGGAACCTGCAGGTGGTGGTGTCCCCGTGCCCCGGCCATACTGGGGGGGCAGAGGTCATTGGTTTGGGAGGTGTTGTCGGAGTAGCCTGGGTGAGTAAGTGCAGTGCGTTTTGTAGATGGTGTAGCCAGTGTGTGCACAGAACAGGAGGGCCCTTGGTCCTGTAACAGTAGAGAGCGCTCAAGCCTGTAATGGGAATGGATATACAGGCCTGTAATGGGCGAGGGCTCCCACTGTGTAACAGAGGACTGCTCGGCCCTGTACTGGGAATGGCAATGGCCCCCAGACACGTGAAGGGACGGGACCTCAGCCAAGAGATGGGGGCAGTACTTGGACCTGGAAGAAGCTCATCTCCACAAAGTAGTAATGAGCTGGTCTTCGTTAAAGCAAACTATAAACCAACGTACCATCACGTCCGACGAAGGTTTCTCGAGGGTAGGAATGATGAAGACAGACTCCAGAGAGAGACTTCCTGTCTTCCCCGTATGCTCATTCTGCCCCTGAATCCAGCCGTGACCTTGAACCTGAGTATTCTCCTCAGTTTTCAACAGCTTAATCAAATCACCCTTCTGAAATTTTAGGAATATGGGATCATCTGGAATGGCAAAATGTACAGCAAATTAAACTCTGCACTGGAGGACACAAAGGGTTGGATTGTAGGGTCAGACACAACAGAGATACAATTAGACTATGGGCTCAGACACAGAGGTACAGTTAGACTGTAGGGTCAGACACAAAAGACACATAGTTAGACTGTAGGCTCAGACACAGAGGTACAGTTAGACTGTAAGATCAGACACAACAGATGTACAGTTAGACTGTAGGGTCAGACCCAACAGAGATAGTTAGACTATAGGGTCAGATATACCAGAGATACATTTTGTCTGTAGTGTCAGACACAACAGGGATACAATTAGATTGTGGGCTCAGACACAACAGGGGTACAGTTAGATTGTAGGGTCAGACACAAAAGATACATAATTAGACTGTAGGGCCTGACAGAATAGAGGTACTGTTAAACTTTAGGAACACACACATGCAGGTGGACAGTTAGACTGTAGGGTCAGACACAACAGACATCCAGTTGGATTACAGAACAGAGGTACAGTTAGGCTACAGGGACAGGTACTGTAGATGGACAGTTAGATGTAGGAACAGCCTTAATGGATATTTCAGTTTCCAGGCCTACAAAGGAAGACTTCTGTTAACATAGTGTTTTATTTGATGTCAGGATGTTTCGAGGAATTTTGCAGTTAAGTCCTCTTAAATTACCCTTTGTCCATTAATCTCTCTCATCTTCCAGCCTGAAGCAGACCCCCCTTTCGTTCCTCCTTCCACCCACCACACCTTCACCTGCCTCGGTTCTTAGCCACAGAGGTACAGGGAGAGATCAATCAGTCCCTCAAACCTCTGCCACTGTTTGTTGAGGTCATGGCTCAACTGTAGCCTCAAACTGCCCTTGCCTTGTAAGTCCTTCACACTTTTGGTTAATGATAATTTATCAAGCTCATTTAACATTTACAATGGACTTCATATCAATTGGGGCTTCCAGAAGAGAATCTCAGACTTTTATTTATGTCTGGAAGCATTTCCTGACTTCACTCTGTAAAGTAGATTCCCAAAGTTCTTGTTGAGGAGCAACAAGGAGAGGATAATAACATGGGGAGATTAATAATAGATTATAGGTTATTGGTATTGGTTTATTATTGTCACTTGTACCGAGGTACAGTGAAAAACTTGTCTTGCATACTGTTCGTACAGATCTATTCATTACACAGTGCATTGGGGTAGTTCAGAGACCATTGAGGTAGTACAGGGTAAAAACAATAACAGAATACAGAGTAAAGTGTCACAGCTACAGGGAAGTGCATTTCAGGTAGACAATAAGGTGTAAGGTGAAACAAGACCATCTCATTGTATAAGGGAACCATTCAATAGTCTTATCACAGTGGGATAGAAGCTGTCCTTAAGTCTGGTGGTACATGCCCTCAGGCTTCTGCATTTTCTGCCTGATGGGAGAGGAGAGAAGAGAGAATGACCCAGGTGGGTGGGGTCTTTGATTATGCTGGCTGCTTCACCAAGGCAGTGAGGGGTATAGACAGAGTCCATGGAGGGGAGGCTGGTTTCCGTGATGCACTGGGCTGTGTCCACAACTCTCTGCAGTTTCTTATGGTCCTGGGCAGAGCAGTTGCCATACCAAGCCGTGATGCATCCAGATAGGATGCTTTAGTATAGATCGGTATTTGATGGTTGGCAAGGATGGTGGGCCAAAGGGCCTGTTTCTGTGCTGGATAACTCTCTGACTCTGAAGCAAACTGTACAGGAAGTCTTGACGAAGGTATGAAGGAAATAAAAATGAAGTTGGGGACAAGGGGCAAAGAGAGTTCCTGAAAAAAGTTAGTAGGTAAACCCCAAGTGTGAAGGGATAGAGAATGAGAAAGAGTATTGGAAACTCTGTGTGGAGAGAGAGGATCTGCTTTAATGGAGGAAGGGGGTGATACAGACATTGAGCAGGAAGAAGATGAAGAGGGAGGAGACACGTTACGATGTCTAGAGTCGATAGGACCACGTACAATGAATCCGAGACTTTTAAAAGAAAGTAGGAAATATTGTTGGTTCTAACTTCTATTCCTCCAGCACTCTTTGGCTCAGGTGTAAGGCAGAAAATGGCTCAGCTGTTACCACTACATCAGTGAGAGACAATTTATTGGACAAAATTTGGTAGATCAGCAGAAATCAATATTTTGAAAGGTGCAGATTAATCAGAGACTCAGCAAGGATTTATCAAGAGAAGGTCTTGTCTGACCAACTTGATCGAACGTTTGGAGGTAACAAGAAACATGGTCCAGCGGACTTTAGCTAGAGGACAACTCCTGCTCCCTTACTTTGTACAATCAAGGAAGGGGCTTGGTTTCCAGACAAAGTTATCAGGTGTGTTTGCCTCAAATGGCACCAGATAATTGGTGTAAGTTTTTACCGTACCTTGTTTGGGACTGTTGAGCAGTGCCACTGCATACTCCGATCTCACCTTCAGGCCATTGAGAAACATCATGAGCAGGTCAGCGATGTCGGCTGCGTGCCCAGACGTGAGGGTGTACTCCTCACCCTGCAGGGTGCTCACCGTCACACTCTGCCCAAACAGCTTCGAAGCCCTGCGTGGGACGGCCACGTGTTAGAGGTTACAAAACACCACAAGCCCAATCCTTCTCGGCAGAGGTGACAGGCACCAGTCACATCAAAGGAAGCATAGAGTTCTCAACTCACACTGGTCCTCTCCGGGAACCCCAACACTTCTGCCCTTCGTTTCGTGTCTAGCCCAGCTCTTGGCCAACCAGCTTCTGCCAACTGCCCCACGCTTGCTACAGGTGTCCAACTCTGAACCACAAGAATTGTTCTGTCCTGTTGACCACCACCACCCCACTCCCTTGCTAACTGCTGCTCAATCACTAGCATCAGCTCACTGAAGTGGCTGCCCATAGTTTGATGTGTTTCAGTCCTTCCCACTTACCCCTTCACAGTGTGATTCCCACCATCAGTGTGACCTCCCACCTTAGTGATCTTGACCCTCAATGTGATTTCCACCTTCAGCATGACCTCCCACCATAGTGACCACCCTCAACATGACCTCTACCCTAACCGTGACCCCCATCCTTTCGTGAACTCTGCCCCACAGCCTGACCTCCGCCCCACAGCCTGACCTCGCTCACCCAAGCACCAATCCAGGTCCCAGATGCGCCCCAAAACACCCTGAGCTGTAGGGAAGGGGAAGGGATTTAGAAGCCTCAGCCAACACTGACTGTAGACGTTAGCTGATGGTGAGAGGGCAGAAGAGGAGAGTGAGGAGGAGGACAGGTCCCGGAGTGCCGAGGAGGTGAGTGAGAGTGTACGACAGAGGAAACCCGTTCCCCAGAGCTCTGACCTGTTTGTATTCACTCCGGTGATCTCCGGAAAGGAACGTTTCCATAGGACTTTCTCATTCTGGTCCACGAAACTGAGGCTGAGCCAGTTGACAGCGACCACCAGCTTGTTCTGGGGGAGGGTGGGCCCTGCAGGAGAACGGAGGGGTGAGTGAATGAGGAGGCCAGCCCACCTGCCCGTGCCCCCTGCTGAAGGCCGAGGACTCCCATCACCATCCTGTTGGCCTGCAGCTCCTCCCCTCCTCCCTGCGTTGAGGGTCCTTCATACTGAGGGCAGGGTCGGTGGGGAGGCACTGCCCCCACGCACAGTGTGGCTGGGATGGTCCAGGTCTGTCCCCACCAGCCCCTCCCCACAGGGGCACCAGAGACTGAGCAGCAGCAGAAACACGGCCACTGTCCTCTCCGGCATCCCGTTCACGCCAGGACTCACACACGTCAGTCATAGAGTCATCCCACACAGGAGCAGGCCCTTTGGCCCACCGTGTCCATACTGACCATCCAGCACCCGGTTACACCATTTTATTCTCCCCACATTCCCATCAACTCCACACCACCCCCCCCACCCCCTGATTCTCCCACTCACCTACACAACTGGGGTAATTTACAGCGGCCAATTGACCTACCAATCTCTGGGATGTGGGAGGAAGCTGGAGCATCAGGGGAAAACTCACGCAGTCACAGGGAGAACGTGCAAGCTCCACATACACAGCACCCGAGGTAAGAATTGAACCTGCGTCCTTGGCACTGTTAGGCAGTGGCCATTGTGCTGTATTGCAGGCATGTACACATGTAGACATGGACATGTGCAGTCCCACGCATACGAGTGTAACACGCACTCACATACACAGGCAAACGTGGAAGTTCACTCCCGCATCCGGTACCTGAAAACTTTGCAGCTTCAAAAAACCTGGAGAACAGGAAGGGCCACCTCATGCGGACGAGGTCAACGAGCTGGGCCTTGAGAGTGAGTGGGTCTGGTGTCTCGGTGCTGAACGAACTCTGTCACAGACGAGAGATCGGTGATGAATGAGATACACATCCACACAGAGACACAGACAGACAGACACACAAACTGACACACACACACACACACACACGCACACACACACACATGCATACAGACAGAGATGCACACAAAGACAAACAGACACACACACAGACTGACACACGTACGTATATGCAGGTAATTAATTGCAGCATTGAACATAAATCACTTACAGGACGGTGCCTCCTGTTGAGAAGTGACCCTGAATTGTGTGTGTGTGTGAGCGCGTGTGTATGTGTGAGAGAGTGAGAGTGAGTGTGAGTGTGAGTGTGAGAGTGAGTGTGTGTGAGAGTAAGTGTGAGAGTGTGTGTGTGTATATGTGTGTTGAGGTTGGGCAAAGGTAGTGGTGTGGCAGAGGGCACAGTGCCAGCAGTGGATGAGGGGTTGCAGAATCAGCGTCAGGCCCAGCAGCCCAGCCAGTGATGGTGGACATCACTGCCAAGCCTCCATAACACACAGTTCCTGTAACACGCAGTCCCAGTAACATGCGGTTCGGTAACACGCAGTCCCCGTACACGCTGTTCCCACAACATGCAGTCCCATAGGGTGCAGCCAGTGGTGCGTTGAAGAGCCACAGGCACCAGTTCCCCACACCACTACACTGCTCCAGGACCACCCATAGAGGAGTTGTAGCTTATGGAGTGGGCAGCATGATCCCACCCACCCCAGCTGTCTGTCAGATGCATGGTCACACACTATTCATCCGTAAGCAGGCACATTCCAAACCAGTCTGACACCTTGTGCTACAGGCAGACTAATAGCAAGGTTCAAACACACCAGCAGGGGTGCACCAGACACAGTGAAGGAGCAGTGAGCTACCACTGGTCACTGGTCGTTGGCGTTGGGGTGTTCAACAGTCACTGGTGTTGGGGTGTTCACTGGTCACTGGTGTTGGGGTGTTCACCGGTCACATGTTGGGGTGTTCACCGGTCACTGGTGTTGGGGTGTTCACCGGTCACGTGTTGGGGTGTTCACTGGTCACTGGTGTTGGGGTGTTAACCAATCACTGGTGTTGGGGTGTTCACCGGTCACGTGTTGAGGTGTTCACCGGTCACTGGTGTTGGGGTGTTCACCAATCACTGGTGTTGGGATGTTCACCAGTCACGTGTTGGGGTGTTCACCAGTCACGTGTTGGGGTGTTCACCAATCACTGGTGTTGGGGTGTTCACCGGTCACGTGCTGGGGTGTTCACCAATCACTGGTGTTGGGGTGTTCACCGGTCACGTGTTAGTGTGTTCACCAGTCACTGGTGTTGGGATGTTCACCAGTTCGATGGTAATCTGTGTCTGGGTGAACATGAAAGGCAGTACCATTATGAAGTTGAACTTGCCCCGCCCCTGCCCATTGGTTGGCAGGTTAATGTGACCCTTGACCCACCCATTCCCACCAACAGGAGTAGTTGTCCTTCCTGAATTTCCCAAACCTCAGTTTGCTCGGCATTTCTGGGAAAGGTTGGAACATTCCACAGGCAGTGAGTGAGGAACCAGCAGCACTGAAGGAGTTTGTGACAGCTGTGTCCTGTTCCAGTTGTTTCATGGTTGTCAAGCAACCAGCTTTCATTTCTCCTGGTTTAACCCTGAGTAAAACCTCTCTGGAGATTAAGGTTCCTCACTCACCTTCACTCCTGCCATGATCTGTTGGCTCCATTCCTCTGGGGGTTTCTTCTTCAGGAGTTTGTCAGAGATACAGGTTCGGACAACCTCCAGCCCCTTCGCGGCCTCAGCGCCCACTCCGAACCTCACGTAGTAATGTGTGGCAGCAATCTCCACCAGCTCTTCCTCCTGGAGGGTTTGTAGTGACACCATTTAACCAGCCCGATCATCTCCTGGTAACCCACAGGGCATGTGAACTCAGCAGAGCCCCCTCCAGATCACGGGACACCACCCCTCACACACTGGCTCTCCCACTCTCCCAGTTGGTCACACTAAGCAGTCTGGTGTAAAAGGAAGGAGTAAGTACTGACCAGCATTCTCCCTGCTTCATCGCAAATGGTGTACACAATCTGGTGTAAAAGGAAGGAGTAAATACTGACCAGCATTCTCCCTGCTCCACCGATATCACAAAGAAGCCTACCTGCTTCAAACAGGCTGACTGCATGTTTCCAATGAAGAGTGGATAAAACAATGAAGTAACTGGTTGTAAACTGTTTGATTAACTGGACACTAAATTGCCCCTAGTGTGTAGGTGGGTGGTAGAAACTGATGGGAATTGAAGGGAAGGTGGGGAGAATAAAATGGGATTAACTTAGGACTGGTGAAGATGAGTGGTTGATAGTCAGCATTAACTCGATGGGCTGAAGGGCCTGCTTCTGTGCTGTATTTCTCGATGACTCTATGACAAGAGTCCAGTAAAAACTTCAGGGGAGCGGGAAAGCAGAAGGAAAGTTACGTTAGAGTCAGAGAGTCATGCAGCACGGTAACAGGCCCTTCAGCCCACGATGTCCATGGTGACCAATGAGAACCCATCCAACGAATCCCATTTACTAGCATCTGCCGTCTCTGCCTTAGTGTTCCAAGTGCAGGACTGGATACTTCTTAAATGTTGTGAGAGTCCCCCTCAGGCAGTGCGTTCCAGAATCGAACCACCCTCTGGGGGAGAAAATTCTTGTTCTTGTAAAATGATTAGGTACACGGTTGATAATGAGATGCTAATTACATTGTATATTATTACCATAAATGCATGACAAACAGACCTCAGTGGATCCCCTACCTTTTCAAACCGATATTCCCCAAACCTAATGCCACGAAGGATCTGCTGGTAAATGAGGTCTGTGCTGACCGGGTCCTCACTGCAGTCATGCCAGGGGGTGAAGATCTCCTTGCGGAATAGCAGGCGCCAGGGCGCATGTCGTTCCTGCCCGCCCTGCCCCTTCACGTACTGCTCACACTGCGAAATGGCGTCCATAATGTGATCGGCACCACTCCCAAGGGAGGAGACCTGGCAGGGGGACGATGCGGGGAGGGGGGTAAAGAGACAGAGTTCAGGTCAGAGGGCAGCCACAGGGAACCAAACTCCAGCTCCATCAACACACAATATGCTGGAGGAACTCAGCGGGTCGAGCAGCATCTGTGGAGGGAAATGGACAGTCGGCATTTTGGGTTGAGATCCTTCACCTGGAGTGAATGGACTGAACTCCATCTATCATCTGCCAGCTCTTGCTCCAACCCTTGCCTCCACCTCTTTATACTGGCTATCTCCCCTCTTCTTCCAGTCCAGATGAAGGGTCTCGACGTGAAACGTCAACTGTCCATTTCCCTCCATAGATGCTGCCTGACCCACTGAGTTCCTCCAGCGTTTTGTGTGTTGCTCCAGATTCCAGCATCTGCTGTTTCTTGTGTCTGCAGCTCTGTCACGTCCCGCTCATTAAAACCACTGGCCAGAAGTCACTGCGCCGGGTCCAACCCAAGCACAAGGATTAGCAGTGAACACCAGACACATCTACAGACAACAGTACAGACTTTTAAAGGCCAGGCAAGATGGAGGAGACAAGACTGGGCAAGGTGGAGGAGGGGTCCTTGGAGTGAATGATTTGGAGCCATAAAGTCATTCAGCATGGAAACAGGCCCTTCGGCCCACCAAGTCCATGCCAACCATCAATCACCCACTTACACCAATCCTACACTACTCGCGTTCTATTCTCCCCACATTCCCATCAACTCCTCCCAGATTTCACCACCCATCTACATACTAATGGCAATTTATAGTTGCCAATTAACCTACCAACCCGTACATTTTTGGGATGTGGGAGGAAACCAGAGCACCCGGGGGAAACCCATGTGGTCACAGGGAGAATGTGCAGACTCCACACAGACAGCACCAGAGGTCGTGATTGAACCTATGTCTCTGGAACTGTGAGGCAGCAGCTCTACTGTGCTGGAATCAGTCCAGATTTCAGTGTGCGGTGAATTTGGGAGAAAAACGGAGCTGAAGAGAAGGAACTTTAGAGGAACAATGGGAAACAGTAACTGTTTGGAAATGCCTCTCCATTTCTATAGCACCTTCCATCACTCAAGGCAATTGCAAACACCCAATGAAAAACTTATAAATATAGCTGCTGATGTAACATTGGAAAATGGGCTGTCAATATGAGCAGAGCAATAGGTCATAAGGAGAGTGAAGTAATTAACCAGATTGTTGGTTTTGCAGGATAAATGCCGGTCCGAACTCTGGGAGGGCTCCTTTGTTCTTCTTCTGCCCTGAGACCTCTTACTCCTACTGGAGAGGTAACCAGACCTTGTACTTAACTCCTCATCTGAAAGTCTGAAAGGTTGCGTGTATTGGTAATTAGTTTATTATTGTGACATGTACTGAGGTACAGTGAAAAACTTTGGTTTGCATGCCATCCAGACAAATCATTCCATATATAAGTACATTGAGGTAATTATTGACTGCAGACAACTGGTCATTGACTTCAGGAAGGGGGGCGGTGCACATACTCCTGTTTACATCAACGGTGCTGAGGTCGGGAGGGTTGAGAGCTTTGAAATTCCTAGGAGTGAACATCACCAATAGCCCGTCCTGGTCCAACCACGTTGACGCCATGACCAAGAAAGTGCACCAGCGACTCTACTTCCTCAGAAGGCTAAAGAAATTTTGACATGTCCCCGATGACCCTCACTAATTTTTACCAATGCACCCTAGAAAGCATCCTACCCAGATGCATCACGGCTTGGTATGGAAACGGCTGTGCCTGGGACTGCAAGAAACTGAAGAGAGTTGTAGACACAGCCCAGCACATCACGGAAACCAGCCTCCCCTCCATGGACTCTTGTCTACACTTCTCGCTACCTTGGTAAAGCAGCAAACATAATCAAAGATCCCACCCACCCCAGACATTCTCTCTTCTCCCCCTCACTTCAGACAGTAGATACAAGATACAAAAGCCTGAAAACAAGTGCCACCAGGCTCGAGGACAGCTTCTATCCCACTGTATTGACTGTTGAATGGCCCCCTAGTACTATAAGATGGACTCTTCACCTCACAATCTACCTCCTTATGGTCTTGCATCTTATTGTCTCCCTGCATTGCACTTTCTCTGTAATTGTTACACATTATTCTGCATTCTGTTATTGTTTACCTTTGTACTACCTCGATGTACTGATGTGATGAACTGATCTGTATGGATAGCATGCAAAACAAGTTTTTCACTGTACCTTGGTACATGTGACAATAATAAACCAATTTACCAATTTAAGTTACCAATTTAGTAAGAAAACAGAATGCAGAATATAGTATCACAGGTACAAAGAAAGTGAACAGATAGACAAATAAAGTGCAAGAGCCATGTCGAGATAGAACAGGAGATCAAGTGTTCATCTTTCAGTGTATGAGAGGTCCGTTTAAGAGTCTGAAAAGTGAGTAGAAGCAGTCCTTGAGTTTGGTGGTACATATTCTCAAGCTTTTGTATCTTCTGCCCAATAGGAGGGGGGAGAAGAGAGAATGACCAGGGTGAGAGGGGTCCCTGATTATGTTGGCTGCTTTACCAAGGCAGTGGGAAGTGTAGACTGAGTCAATGGAGGGGAGGCTGGTTTGCATGATGGACTGGGATGCGTTCACAACTCTCTGCAATTTCTTACGGTCTTGTGCAGAGCAGTTGCCATACCAAGCTGTGATGCATCCAGATAGAATGCTTTCTGGTGGAACTGCCCATCAGTCACTCACCTCTTTTGGGTCCTGCCCAGGAGTGTGAGAGGTCCTGGGAGGGTCATGCATGTGAAGAACATGTCCTTACACAAGCTGGATTGCGAAAGAGCTATTTGCAAAAAAGGAGGACAAGGGCCTATTTAACTATTCCACTTTAAGGCAGGTTTTAACCTAATGCGGAATTATAAAATATCATGGTGATTAATTAAAACAGAAAACGATGGAAATACCCAACAGGTCAGGCAGCATCTGTGGAGGGAGGAACAGTTAACCTTTCAGGTCAGGGATCCTTTGTCTGGTGAAGGGTTTACTGTTTCAGAACAAGACCTATTTTTACAAGATCTGGGCATTGCTGACAAGGACAGGCATTTAATTGCCCTTCTCTAGTTGCCTTGAGAAGGTGGTGGTGAGCTGCCTTCTTGAACTGCTACAGTCCTTGAGATGTGGGTGCATCCATAATGCCGTTAGGGAGGGAGTTTCAGGGTTTTGACCCAGTGACGGTGAAAGAATGGTGATATATTTCCAAGTCAGGATGGTGTGTGGCTTGAAAGGCAACTTCCAGGTGGTGGTGTTCCCATACTTTTGCTGCCTTTGTCCTTCAGCTGGTAGAGGTGGTGGGTTTGGAAGGTGCTGACAAGGGGGTCTTGGTGAGTCACTGCAGGGCATCCTGTAGATGGTACAAACTGCTGCTACTGGGTGTCAGTGGTGGGGTGAGTGAATGGTTGTGGATGGGGTGCCTATCAAGTGGGCTGCTCTGTCCTGTATGGTGTCGAGCTTCCTGAGTGTTGTTGAAGTTGCAAGTGGAATGTTACAAACTGGGTTGTTATTGATGAATGTCCCTTTAAGATAGAGCGTAGTGGTGTGTGTGTGTGTGTGTGTGTGTGTGTGTGTGTGTGTGTGTGTGTGTGTGTGTGTGTGTGTGTGTGTGTGTGTGTGTGTGTGTGTGTGTGTGTGTGTGTGTGTGTGTATTGGCGTGGTTACGACGACAGAAGATAAAGGACGTAATGACGTTTTTGAAGTAGTCAGTCAGTGCCAGTGAGTGAGAGAGGAGAGAGAGAGACAGCAGCCTGCTAGTCTCTATCGGTGGATGAAAAACAGTAACTGTGCCTGTCACTACAATCCACGTACGGATTTTTGGAATAATCTGGTGGAGTCCACTTTGTCATTAACCTGTAGAAGGAAACAGGTATTTGCGTGGACGGCCATGATTTGAGAGCCTTTTGGGGTAAGGCAGAGGCAGTGGAGTAGTCACTGCTGAGTGGACACCGAGGTGTCGTTTGGGTTCCAAAGTGGAACATTTGGATTTCGTAATTACTCTCTATTTTCTCTCTACATTTTGTCTTCAGTCAGTGGTGGTTTTGAAGAAGGCTTTGCTCATGTTTCACCTTATGGCTTGCTGAACTGAACTTTGAGAATTATTCCTGGACTTGGAGTTGGGGAGTTTGCCACACACACACTATGAGTTTAGTCTTTGGGGTTAATGTTTAAGATTTAACATTTTTACTTCTAACATTCTAACGTTTTTACTTTTATTTTTCTTATTATCATAAGTAGTGATCAATAAAGTAGTTTTAAACACTTATACATGACTCGGAGTGTTTCTTTTGTTGCTGGTTCGTAACAGGAGAGCATCCCATCACACTCCTGACTTGCTCCCTTGAGGAGTTAGGAGGTGAGTTACTTGCCCCAGGGTTCCTAGCCTCTGGCTTACTCTTGTAGCCACATTGTGTGTATGGCTACTCCAGTTCAGTTTCTGGTCAGTGATAACTCCTGGGATATTGATAGTGGGGGATTCAGTGATGGTAATGCCATTCAATGACAGGAGATGATAGCTGGACCTCTTGTTGGATATCGTCATTCCCTGGCATGTGTGGCGTGAACGTTACTTGCCACGGCCTGGATGTTAGCCACGTCTTGCTGCATTTGGACACAGTAACAATGAAGGAACGATGATATATTTCCACATCAGGTTGGAGGGAGGTCTGCAGTGGGTGGTGTTCACATGCACCTACTGCCCTTGTCCATCTGTGATGGATGCCATGGGTTTGGATCAGAATAACTTGGGCAAGTTACAGCAGTGCACTCTCACCTCTGACACCATTCTGTTTTGCACCTTCTCCAATAGCTCTCTGCCCTTTCCAAGTGGGTGACTAAGGGCAAGGAACCATCCAAAAAACCTCTGGATGAGGTTGTAGAGTCATAGAATCAGAGAACCCATCAAAAATGGCACTACCGGCCCACTGACTACACAGCAGCCATCATCCACCCACTGACACTAATCCACACGAAGTAACACTGCGACAAAGAGGTCCAGTAAAACATTAGATTGGTGGGTGGGGATCCTCGATTGATGGGACATGGTTTCATGATAATGGGCCGGCCACTTAAAATGAGATACATGGAAATTTCATCGTGCAGAGGGTGGTGAATCTCTGGGATTCTCTTCCCCAATGGAGACTGGATTAATAGAAGTATTTAAAGAGGAGGTAGATAGATTTTTGAAAGATCAAGCGATTGAGGGCTGTGGGGAGCTAGCACAGAAGATGAGGCCTGGGGTAGATCAGCCATAGTTACACTGAATGGTGGGGCAGGCTTGAGCGGCCGACTGGCCTACTCCTGCTCCTGTTTTCTTGTGTTCTTGTAGAAAAACTCAGTCTGGCACAGTAACAGCAGATCCCAAGCTGTGGGTACACCAGGTCCTGACATTAGATGGGTCACTGAAGTCAAACCTTTGTGTCATGGACCCTCTCCTAACTTGATCATTTCCTCCCCCACTCCTCTCCCTCCCTCCCTCCCCAACAACCGGTGGCCTCCCCAACAAGGTCATCCACAACACCTCACACACCCTCCTGCGCACAGCTGGACTCAATGGAACGGGCAGCCCAGTAACTCACCTTCTGATACAGCGCGATGTAGATGGAGAAACCGAAGGAGTCAGTCAGTCCAGTTTTGCCTGCGAGGGCCTTGCACAGCTCATTGGCCGTGGTAGCAGAGTCAATGGAGATGGAGTAGCTTGATCCGCTCATCAATGTCACGGTCACCTTCATCGGCTGCTTTGTCTTGGATGCCTGTAAGAAACGGGAAAAAAACAGAGTCTGCTTCTCAATCGCCTGTCCGCAAAATACACTGGTCTGTAGAGTCCGCCTGTCAACAGTGACCGCCTGTCCATAGAGTCTACCTGTCAACAGTGACCGACCATCCACAATATCCACCTGTCAACAGTGACCACCCATGTGCCATGGCCTGCCTACAGAGTCTGCCTCCAGCAGAATCCTCTCTCCATAGATGCTGCCTGACCCACTCAGTGTTTCCAGCAGTTTTGGGTTTTATTTCGGATTTCCAGCATCTGCGTTTTATTTCTTTCATTTGCTGCAGTCTGACTGGGAAGAGGTAGCTACACGCAGGAAAAACATCCCAACACACGAGAAACACATCCCAACACACAGGAAACACACCAGCACCACATGTAGGAAACAATGCAGAGTGTGTGGGGGTCTGTGTGTGGGGACCCCAGCAGTTCCCAGATAACACAGCACCTTTGCCTCAGGTCCTTCCTGCTGCAAACACAAACCCCAATCACTGTGGGAGTGTTCACCAGTCTGTCCCTCCACCCTTCCCACACCCACCCCCTCACCCCCAGCCCTCTCACACCCACACTGCCCACACCCACCACACCTCCCACCCCTCCCGCACCCATACCCCCACCCCTCCCACACCCACACTTCCCAGCCCTACCCCTCCCACCCCTACGTCCCATACACCCACCCCTCCCACCTCTACACTCCTCACACCCGCCCCTCCCACACGCCCCACACCACACCACACCTCCAACCCCCACACCTCCCACACCCCTCCACACTCCCCACACCCCCCCCACACTCCCCACTCCCTCGCCTCCCACACCCCCCACACCTCCCACACCCCTCCACACTCCCCACACCCCCCCCCACACTCCCCACTCCCTCGCCTCCCACACCCCCCACACCTCCCACACCCACCCCTCCCACACGTCCCACACTCACCCCTCCCACACTCTCCACACAACACCTCCCACCCCCACCACTCCACACTCCCCACACCCACCCCTCCCACAGTTCCCATTCCCTCACCTCCCACACCACCCAAACTCCTGGGAAGGGAGGCCCACTCTCAGGGGTTTCCAAATTCCCGGCTCTCTGGATGTCCCCCCCAGTACAGAATCGCCCGGACCACACAGCGACCCTCCCCGCTCACCAATGCCCCCTCCCAGCCCTGGCGCCCACACCTCCAGCTCCAGGTAACTTGGCGGCTCTGTCCGAGCTCCATTGGCTGACGTCCGCCGCAGCCGCTCCTCGCAGTACGGCGCGTACCCCACCGGTCCGGCCCGAAGGAAGTTACGCAGGTACTGGTGAAAGAAAACACACATGAGAGGTGAAATCAGACACCCACTGCAGAGAGCATTACCAGGGGGGCCAGAGAGGCCCAGAGACTGGACTAATGACCCCGGGAGCTCAGGATGAGGCCCAACACTAACTAGAGGAACAACAACCTCATATTCCACCTGTGAAGTCTACAGCCCAATGCCACGAACATTGTTTTCCAATTTCAGGTAACCCTTACCCCCTGTGATCCCCCCCCCCCTCTGATCCATCTCCATCCTCCCAGTTTTGTTCGCTTTCCCATCACTCCCTTCTTCCAGAGCCCATCATTCACTTTTGTCCCCCTCCCCCTCCTGGTTCCGTCCACCCACTATCCACACTCTTCACTCACCGGATCCCTCAGTTCTGTCTGCCCTTCATCTCTCCTTTACATGGTTCCCAGTAATCAGAGTCCAGCACTGGTAGCCTTCGTGTCCCCACTCCTCACCCTCCCGCAGCTGTCTCCAACCTTCACCCTAACCTCCTCCTTCCTGGCTCCATCTGCCTTTATTTTCCCTTGTCTGCTTCCACCTCTCACCCACCTGCCTCTGTCTCCCAACTTTACCTCTCCCCTTCCCCCACCTGCCCGTCATCCCTCACCTCTCCTCAGTCCACCTATCAGGTTAGTTTATTGTCATATGCACCAGGGTCCAATGAAATCCTTTGTTCACATGAAGCTCACAGAGTAAACAGTGTAAATGGTAATAATAAATACAACAATGAGCACAGTGCAAAGATTGTAGTGCAGGTCTGAGGTAGTGCAAAAAGAAATGCTGAAGTGACAATTACGGAGTAACCCAGAGAGATGGAGAGGAATCCTGACGGTCTGGCACCTAGTTCACTCATTCGTCTGAAATGTGAGCCTGGGCTCTGGAGTGAGGCTGGGGCTGGGATCTGGACTGTGGGCCAGAGTGGGGGGTTGGGATCCGGAACACCAGGGGCCAGGAACGTGGGTGGGTTTGTGACCAGAGCCAGGGTCCAGAGTGCCTGCACATTTCCTTTGAATTCACTGTGTTCAGTGGGAAGTTTATTGTACCACTGTTTAATGTGTAATAACATCCAATAGTCTGGAAAATCTACATCCAGCACCAGCAAAGTCCCAAGGACGCCGGATTATCTGAGTTTCAGCAACGCATTGCAGACCAATTAGCAGCTCATTAGACTGAATGCTATTTGTGTTTCTGCTTTCAAGTTGTGTGGCTAACGGGTAAGATTTCTTGCTGGCAATCTTCCAAGAGATGGTTGAGAGGACGAGCTCAGAAGGACACACAGCTGTGGAAAGCTGCTGCAGGAAAGGAGATTTGGTCATTGTGTTTGGAATTGGCTCAGGTCTGGCCATGGTCTCGGATCTAACATGGGTGGGGTCGACTTGCTGACCTTCAGTTTGCAGTTTGCATTAGGACATTTTACACTGGGGTCCCCGATGCCCCTGGCTAGTCAGGCAAGAACTGGCAAGAAGGAAGCAAGTCAATTGGCATCAAACTCAAGATCCCTGCAGTTTCAGATGTTGACCGGAATCCAAATGGGACAGATGCCCAGCATCTCCCTGCTGCTGCCTTTCTTTACCACTGAGCTCAGCGTGCTGCACTTCTGACCTGACATGATGCCAACATTAACGGTGACTAATTCATGGTCAAGGTCAAGTGAAACCAACAAAGGATTGTTAATGAAGTGGACTGTTACAACAAAGTGTGATGCATGAGGTGGGAAAGTGACTGACATGGAGTTGGCAAATAGAAATTCATCCTCAAAAAGAAGTGAAAGCAGAGTCTTTGGATATTTTTAAGCAGAGGTAGATAGATACTCAACGAGTAAAGGGTGAAAGGTTACCAGGGGTAGGTGGGAATGTGGAGTTGGGATTACAATGTGACCAGCTAGCATCTTATTAAATGGAACCTTATTACACATTATACCATGGTATAATAAACTTTCCAATGGGTTTAAAGGGAGTGGCCTACTCCTGCTCCAGAGTCGTTTGTTTGTAGGTCTAGGCACTGTCCAGCTACTGTTTACAGTAAATGCTTAGACATGCAAAAAGCAGAGGATGAACAGACCAGGACCTGCCCGGGGGCTAAAGGAAGGGTTACTCAGGTAACACTAAACATCGATACTCAATAACACCTCACCAAACCTGGTTGTGGTCTTTGGGGGAAGAGGGTGAGTTAGACAGTCGCAAACCGGCCTGTAGATGTGTACGTAGCACAGGAGGACTAACAGACACAGGTCTGCCTGTAGGTGTGTGGATAGTACAGTGGAACTAACCTTCATAAAGCCTTCTGAGGGTGGAAAACAGCCAACGCAGAGAGACATGAGTATCCAGCCTCTGGCGTAAACATTCTTGTTGTAACAGTCGGATAGCTGCTTACAGATCTGACAATAAATCTCATCCCTGCAATAAAAACAAGGAAAGAGTTAGAAAAGCCTCCTTTCCAAACAAGGATCCCAGCACTTTCTCCCTTCTGCATCCAATGCTGTTTCTGTCGATCAGTAACTCACGGAACCATTTACACGTGTGGAAACTCAGGGATATTGGAGCTGTAATCTAACACTGAGGAACAGAACAATTTGTGGGGTGTTGGAACAGAAAGGTGAACTCTCCTGAATGCTGCAGGGAAATGGGGCAAATGTAAGAGTCTGTTATGGATTTGCAATTCTATCATTGTTCTAAAAGAAAACCTCCCGAATCCTTCAGAACTTCAGATCCCAGGCAGATCAGAGGGACTGTTATCCTAACTCAGCAGCACTGGAACGTGGAGGGTTGTCCATCTAAAACAAAGGAACTTATTATAGCTGAGAGCAAGAGTGTGAACACTTCCTTCATCCTTTCCCAAGAGAAAACACTTACTAATATGTCAACTGATGTACTGAGATAACAGCTTCACCAAGGAGATGGAGATTCCCCAGAGGTTTAAATGGCTTAAAACAATCAAACAGAGAGATGGCTGGGCAGTTGTGAAGGTGTACAAAGGGAGGTGAGGAGCAAGGGTGAACTATTGGAGGGAGTTAGTCAGTGGAGATGCTCCTACTGGTTTGGAAATGATGTTATACCCATGAATCTCACTTCAAAAATGGATTTTAAAAAATTGCAATTTGGAGCAAACATGAAGATTGTGTGGAAGAGAACAAGAGAGGATTTCCTCAGGGTCCTCCTGTTTCCTCCCACATCCCAAAAACGTCCTGCTTGGTGGGTTAATTGGCCACTGTAAATTGCCCCTAGTGTGTGGGTGAGTGGTAGAATCTGGGGGGGGGGGGGAGTTAATGGGAAAGTGGGGAGAATAAAATGGGATTAATGTAGAATTAATGCAAATTGGTGGTTGATGGTCAGTGTGGACTTGGTGGGCCAAAAGGCCTGTTTACAAGCTGTATCTCTCTATTACCAACAGCATCCTCTACAGCAGCCATAATCCTGCCTGCCTCACCTTCATGAGGACATAATGTTCAACATGGCTTATGGAAAGTTGATGATTTGTATGCAAGGTCACAGCAGACACCTCTACTCCTTCCCTCCCTCTCAGCATTCCGAAGAGACCATTCCCTCTGGTTTGCTGTTCCACCTCCACCAACCACAGAACTTTCCTAGGCAACCACAGGAGGTGCAACACCTGCTCTTTCACTTCTTCCCTTCCCTCCATCCTGGGACCCAAACAGTCTGTCCAGGTGAAGCAGCCATTAACTTGCTCGTCATCCAATCTATTCCACTGTACTGTGGCCTCCTCTATATTGGAGAAACCAAATCCTGAGTGGGTGACCACCTTACAGAGCACCTGTGTTCAATCCGCTAGGGATTGCAGGGATAAAGGTCACTGGTGCTAGGGAGTGAGACAGCCCAAAAGCTGAAGGTGGGACAATTAATGTTGGAACAAGCTCAGAGTTTCTATAGTTTTGATGAAAGGTAACATTAATTCTTTCTTTCTGCCCTGCTGCAGCCTAACTCACTGAGAGTTTCTAGCAAGTTTGTTCTCATTTGAAGCCCCGTATTGGAGCTTCCTGGTAGCTGCTCTGACTGAATGAGATGGTTCAACTGCCACTGTTCAAATAGGATGGAGGTGATTCAGAGTGCACAGAGGGACTGAGAAGGAAAGAGTTGGAAAATACACTCTGCTAAAGAAGCTATCAACAGAGCAAATAAAATCACTTTTCTCATTAACGATAACTGCTAGCTGGTCAGACGACAAATCCAACTCCCATCCCAGAGACCAGCGAACAAAAATTTCAGTCCAGCGCAGAATGGGTGCTGTACTGTCAGAGGTGCTGAATATCAGAGGAGTTGTTATTCATGCTCCATGATGTGGACATAAAGGTCGATACACAAACATCAGGAGAGTCTCACCGGAGCCTTGACCCATGGCTATACCTGCATCAACATCACTAAAGCAGGTCAGATCCTTATCATCAGGTCTTAGTGGGAGATTAACTTGCACTAATTTCCTGCTGTGTTTTCTACATTACATTAGCCATGATCGTTCAAAAGAGGTGGTGGGGGGGGGGGGGGGGGGTGGGGGTAAAGAAATCTTCATCGTGCAGTTTAGGGCAGGATGGTGAGAATGTTAGTGAGGAGAAGCTGTTGGGCAGACAGTCACAGGGAGGCTGATGGAAGGAGCCATCCTTCAATAACAGCCGCGGACACAAACTTTCCTTACAAGGTGACATGTGGTTGACTCCTGCAAAGTAACGGCACCCAGACAACATCCTCCTCCATTGCAGGCAGATGGGATTAGTTAGATTGGCGTCATGGTTGGCACACACAGGGTGGGCGGAAGGGCCTGTTCCTGTGCTATGCTGTTCAATGTTAAACACAGTTTGTAAACTACAGGGGACATACTGAACAATGTTAGTCAACAGGATCAGTATAGAAGTAAATGTCGCAGACAATCTGCACTGGGAACTTATCCTTTCACCTTAAGTTGGGGTCCTGACTTACTGCAAGTAAGGACAAACTGATGTACCTGCTAGGATTCGGGTGGCCCTACCCACTGTCAGACCCGGGTCTGAGTTAGCCTTGCCAGCACCTGGTGCATTGCTGACGGTGCAGACTCCTGTGGTATTTTGGGAGGGGTGGGGGCGATGGGGTACCCCTACCGCCTTGCAGTCAGGTTTCCACCACCTCCCAGATTGTTCACCCTCTCTCTGTGGGAGTCCCACTTAGTTAAATCTGCCCTAGACTCTGACAACGAGATTGTTCCTACTCCGGTTCCCATGGCTACCCAGCTGAAAATGGAAAATCAGGAATTAAGCTTCCTTCTTCCTAACCCAGATTCCCACCATGTTAGCTGTTAACATACACCCAGTGATTGCGGCTCACTGGAAAATCTGTCGGCATCTGTGATACTTTCACTTCGCAAACTGCGTTGGAAAAGCGAAGGAATGGAAGGAGAAGATCCTGTGGCAGGAATTATCAGCCACTTACCTGATGCTAGGTCTGGCAATGGCATTACCAATAATGAAGTGAAGCTTTTCCAGGTTTGACATTGGTCTGTCTGAGATGGGATTCTCATCCAACAGCATTTCCTCTCCAGGTGTCTGACTATGTGTACCCTGCAACATAAACCAGAAGAACGTTTCTTACAAGGGAGGTTATCAACTAAGGGTTTCAGCTCTATAAACCTAATGGTGCATAGGAGGGAGGTAGAATCTGGGTTGCATTGATGAGAATGTGGGGAGAATAATGGCATCAGTGTAGGATTGATGTAACTGGGTGGTTGATGGTTGGCACAGACTCGGTGGGCCGAAGGGCCTGTTTCGTGCTGTATGACTCTGTGACTTCATCCTCCCTTCAGTCCATTCTGACAGTGTGGGATATTTCAGTCTAGTATATCATCTACAATCCTCTAGTCCATGGGAGAGCCGAGGGCAGGTACAAACACTACCACACATCATCCTCCAATGGAGTGATGAGATTAGAGATCGGAATAACCAACACCTCAACTGGTGGCTGGTTCCATTACCCCCTCCTCCACCCAGGAACCAAAGCAGAGCCCTGACCAAGCAGTCTTATTGAAACCAGCAATGATGTGTCTCAGTTTCTCTATATCCCTGGTCAGAACATAAAAACCTAAAGAAACAGGAACAGGAGTCGGCTACTCAGCCCCTCAGGCCTGACCTCATGGCTGATCTACCCCAGGCTTCAGCTCCTTCCCACAACCCTCAATTCCCTGATCTTTGGAAAAGAATTATCCACCTCCTTTCTATACGCCACCAATGATCCAGCCTCCACAACCCTCTGGGGCAGAGAAGTCCAGAGATTCACCACCCTCTGTGAGAAAAGTTCCCACGAACCTAAGTTTCAAATGACCGCCCCCTAACCTTGTAACTATGTCCCTTCAGTCGAGACCGTCCCACCAGTGGAAACATCTCAACTTCTAATCTGTCCTGGCAACTCAGGATCTTGTACAGTATGTTTCAATAACGTCATCCCTCATTCTTCTGAACTCCAATTCAGTTCTAATTTCTTTAGCCTCTGTTGCTAGGACAACTCTCTCATCCCAGGAATGATCCTTATGCTGTAAGTAATCTGCTGGAGGAACACGGCGGGTCAAGAACCATCTGTGGGGGGGAGAGGAATTGGCAATGTTTTGGATTGAAACCCTGCATCAGGACTGGGCCTGGAGACAGGAGGTGGCCAGGATCTGCAGTCTCTTCTGTCTCCGTGAGGCCCATGCCGTTGATCCAGACTCCTCCTTTCCTTCCTGGATTCTCTTGGCCCCTGATGACAGGAGCTCCTAAACGACCCACACAATTCCACCATCGCGAGACATAATGCAAACAGCACAGCACAAAGAGGTCTCAGCCAATGCCAACACAAGAGAGCGGGGCTGCGTTTAGAGAAGAAAGGCAGCCCGGACAGGGATTAGTGAAACCACCCCCCCTTCCCTTGAATGAAGGAGGCAGACTCACCTTTAATTCTGACAGCAGGCAGGGGACTCACAGCACAGCTTGTTACTAGATTGTAACATGAGGAAGGCTTATAATCAAAGTAACCCTCCGATATGTTAACATTCAGATCATTAAATGCCCTGTTTGTGATCAGTACAGATTACTTCAATGCCTCAGTGTGATACACGTCGTCAAACCACCGACATACAGAGATATAAGTAATGAATTGGAAAAAATCATTTTTATACAGAGGTCCTTGTCACATTGCTGATCTAAGGCCAAGTGAACAGTGTTTGGGTTTGGTATGGAGGAGGGCCTATGGAACCCACAGTTGAAACAATGTTCCGATATTCCACTGCACGTTACAGCCCTCAGCATTGTGTCTGGCAGGACACGACTTCTTCCCGCACCATTGCGGAAAAGGCAGAGGAGAGAGCTGGGCAGAGGTGGTTCTGTCAGAGAGAAGACCACATCATGGGGAGTGTCTGAAAGACGTTTGTGTGCGAGGGTGGGAAGAAGTGATTGGTGTTGGGGAGGGCAGGGGGTTTTGAGGGAGGATCAAGGCAAGTACTGGTATTAGTTTATTATTGTCACATGTATGAGAAACAGTGAAAAGCTTTTGTCTGTGTGCCATCCAGATAGATCATGCCATACACAAGACATCAAGGTAGAAAAAGGAAAACAGAATGCAGAATATAGTGTTGCAGTTACAGAGAAAGTGGAGTGCAGGTAGACAAATAAAGTGGAAGGGCCGCAACGAGGTAGATTGGGAGATCAAGTTCATCTTTAGTGTATGAGACGTCCATTCAAGAGTCTGATAACAGCGGGATAGAAGCTGTCCTTGAGCCTGGTGGTGAGCGTTCTTCAGGTTTTATATCTTCAGCCCAACAGGAGAGGGGAGAAGAGAGAATGACTGGGGTGGGAGAGGCTTTGATTATGTTGGCTGTTTTCCTGAGGTACCAGGAAGTGTAGACAGAGTCACTGGAGGGGAGGCTGGTTTGTGTAATGGACTGGGCTGCTTTCGCATCTCTCTGCAGCAGAGCAGTTGCCATACCAAGCTGTGATGTACCCAGATAGGATCCTTTCTGTGGTCCATCTGTAACCCATGATGCTAACCAAGCTGGTTAGGCAGGTGTTCAAGATTCAGGGAACCTGAGGTGTCCAGCAGATTGTAGGGTGGGGGGATCAGGTGGCAAGGGTGATCACCATTAATCAAAAGCTTCCATCCCACTGAGAGCTTGGCTCCTCGTCCTGAACCTTTGGCCCTTTGGTTAGGATCTACTGAAGGGTTTCTCAGTAGGACAGTGTTTGCCAGCTCAGCAGTGTACACTATTTCACACCATTGTGTGGCCTCTGTGCACAGTGCATACATCTGTGCCAGCAGCAACCTGGGTCCACACTCCTCCAGTTCACTGGTAACCTTCTTGTTGTGTGTAACAGAATAATGAGTGTGTCAACAGTTAGAGGATGGACCATACCTTATCTGTAGTCCGTTCTGTAGTCATGCAAACCTTGGACTTTCTGCCAAGGGAGTATATATCTGTGTCATGATGGAATCTCTTGTCTTCTCTGAGGCCTTCGCAAATGACTTGGGCTCTGGGAGATCTCCCATGAACCTCAGGATAATATTCCACACGGCCAGGGAAGCCTGCAGAGACAGATTCCACACATTGGTAACATCACATATACAGTCAGTCCAAACCAAGCAAATGGGTTAAACCATGTGACTAACATCATGACACCACACTGCAAAATAGAACCTGAACATTTTAATGTAATTATCTATAGCCCTTTCATAGATGCAGACAGAAATTTCCACCCCAACTCCAACCCTCCCAGGTCAACATACACACTTCCAAGGTGGCACAATGGCACAGCTGGTAGAGCCACTGCCCCACATTTCCAGAGACCGGGTTCGATCCTGACCTCAGGTGCTGTCTGCTGTGGGAGTTTGCACGTTCTTCCTGTGGACCGTGTGGGTTTCCTCTGGATGCTCCAGTTTCCTCCCACATCCCAAAGACACGTGGGTTAGTAGGTTAATCGGTCACCGTAAATTGCCCCTAGTGTGTGGGTGAGTGGTATAATCTGGGGGCAGTTGATGAGAAGTGGGGGGAATAAAATGGGATTAATGTAAGTGGGTGGTTAATGGTTAGCACAGACTCAATGGGCCGAAGGGCCTGTTTCTGTGCTGTAAGACTCTATGAAATCCATCCAAGCTCCTGTAGACAGGTCACACTGATCAATAAACACACTTTGTATTTCTCCCATTGGAACAATCTCCTTGATTCTTTCTTCATTTAAACAACATCAAGGTTGGATGGATCATTGGGAAGTCCGTGAGCCGTGTCAGCGGCTCCAGCGTTTATCCACCTACCAGGATGTCGACTGGTCCTCGTGGAAGAAGGCAGTGGATGTCGGAGAGGATGCCGGATGTGGGTGGGTGTAGACGACCCCTGGAAGTAAGTGGCAGCATATTTCGGGAAGGTGTATTGGGCCAGGTCATCCTCCTCACCAGAGTCAGAGGACAGAGATGTGTCGTCCAGATCAAACTCCTCCAACTTCTGATGAGTCACCTTCAGGTCCTGAAAAGGTCAAAAGTAACCAAACGTGAGCAGAGTAAAGGGATCACCTGTGGACAGGTCCTAGTATTACAGGGAGGGGTCCACCTGTGGACAGGTCCCAGTGTAACAGGGAGGGATCGATCACCTGTGGACAGGTCCCAGTGTTTATAGGAAGGGATCGATCACCCTGTGGACAGGACCCAGTGTAACAGGGAGGGATCGATCACCTGTGGACCGGTCCCAGTGTTATAGGAAGGGATCGATCAACCTGTGGACAGGACCCAGTGTAACAGGGAGGGATCGATCACTGTGGACAGGTCCCAGTGTTATGGGAAGGGATTGATCACCTGTGGACAAGGTCCCAGTGTTATAGGAAGGGATCACCTGTGGACAGGTCCCAGTGTTACAGGGAGGGGTCACCCGTAGATAGGTCCCAGCTGTAGACAGGTCCCAGTGTTACAGGGATGGATCACCTGCAGACAGGTGACACAAGAGATTCTGGCAGATGCTGGAATCTGGAGCAACACACACAAATGCTGGAGGAACACAGCAGGTCAGGCAGCATCTATGACGGAAATAACAGTCAACGTTTTGGGTCGAGGACCCTTCATCAGGACTGGAAGGGAAGAGTGCAGAAGCCCGAATAAAAAAGTAGGGGAAGGGGGAGGGAGAGGAGCACAAGTTGGCAGGTGATCAGGTTGAGTCTAGGTGAGAGGGGGAAGGTAGGTGAGTGGGGGAGGGGAGATGAAAGGGAGTGATGTAAGCAGCTGAGAGGTGATGGGTAGAAGAGGCAAAGGGTTGAAGAAGAAAGAATCCAGTAGGAGAGGACAGTAGACCATGGAATAAAGGGAAGGAGGTGGGGAATAGATAGGCAGGTGATGAGGGCATGGGGGGAGGGGCAAGAGAAGGGGTGAGGGGGGCCACAGGAATGTGAAACAAAGAGGGGGGGGAAGGGGAAAAAAGGGGGGGAAAGAGGTGAAGGGTTACCAGAAGTTAGAGGTTAAGGCCGTCATGTTGGAGAGTATCAAGTGGAATATGGGGTGTTGTTCCTCCAACCTGCGTCCGGCCTCCACATGGCAGTCGAGGAGGCCGTGGATAGACATGTCAATGTGGGAGTGGGATGTGGAATTGAAGTGGGTGGCCACCAGGAGATCCTGGCTATTGCGGCGGGTGGAGTGAAGGTGCCTAATGAAGAAGTCACCCAATCTTCATCGGGTCTCACCGATGTAGAGGAGGCTGCACTGGGAGCACTGGATACAATAAATGACACGCTCGGAATCACAAGCGTGCCTCACCTGGAAGGATTGTTGGGGGCCCTGAATGGTGGTGAGGGAGGAGGTGTAGGGACAGGTGTAGCACTTTGCAGGGATAAATGTCGGGAGGGTCATCAGTGGGGAGGGACGAGTGGACAAGGGAATCGCGGAGAGAGCGATCCCTGTGGAAAGCAGGGGTGGGGGGAGTAGGAGGGGGAAGTGGGAGATGTGCCTGGTGGTGGGATCCTGTTGGAGGTGGCAGAAATTACGGAGAACGATGTGTTGGATGCGGACGTTCGCGGGGTGGTAGGTGAGGACAAGGGGAACCCTGTCCCTGTTATGTCGGAGGGTGGGGGGGATGGGGTGAGGTCAGACATACAAGAAATGTAGAAGATGCGGGTGAGGGCTGCATTGATGGTGGTGGAAGGGAAACTCCGTTTACTGAAAAAAGAGGACATCTCGGATGTCCTGGAATGGAAAGTCTCATCATGGGAACAGATGCAACGGAGGCGAAGGAACTGAGAGAAGGGAATAACATCCTTGCAAGTGACAGGGTGGGAAGAGGTGTAGTCAAGGGGAGAGAGGTGTCAGAGATGGACCAAGTGAATTTGAGGGCAGGGTGGAGGTTGGAGGCGAAGTTGATGAAATTGACTAGCTTGGCATGGGTGCAGGAAGCAGCACCAATGCAGTTGTCAATGTAGCGGAGAAAGAGTTGGGGAGCGTTACCAGTGTGATGAAATTGACGAGCTTGGCACGGGTGCTGATGAAATTGACGAGCTGAAATTGACTGCACTGGTTACTGCAGTCTAGCGATGGGATGGTGGGGGAACGAAAGCCCACACTTCAGTTCCACACACAGGACTACAACAAACGTCAAGCCTGAGGCGCGGCCTGGGTTAGCCACACGGCAAAATTTATGTTGGAGATGCGTGAAGGAATTTCCAGGCCAGGGATCCTGGCTCTGTAATCCAGGATTCCTGGGGCACAGACAGAGACCACTTATGCCTGGTGAAATTGAACTGGGGTCCAAAATGAAACTCTCCACTTCCCGCAATGCCCTGTCACCTCATTGACCAATCAGTGAAGACCCTCTTTGGGAAATCCTGGTACTTAATTACCAAAATGGAAGTGTTACCGCAAATTCCGGAGGACCTTCTTTCTCCGGGCTCACCAGCACACTTGGCAGGAAGCTGAAGATGTTGTCTACCATCTCCAGGTCATTGAGGGTCTCGACCTTCTTCTGCTGCTTCCTCAAGTACTCTTCTCTCTGCTTCCTCTCATTCATTATGTCTTGCTTGGGCATCCTTGCCTGTAGAGAGAGCCGGGGTTTGCTTAGGAACGGAGCAGGTGGATGAGGTATGTTGTCATCAGTCAAGAAACTACAAAGGGATCCAATTGGAGTTTGTTGCTCAGGAGACACTTGCTTTCAGAGATGGTTCCTGCTGGGAACCCAGCATCTGGGAACCATCGTCTGTGGCCATCCCATGAGTTGGAGGTGTCTGCGAGCAGCCTCTTAGACCTCAGATGGCAACTTCGGTCTTTTCCAACCTTGGCCTTTTCAAAAATTGCAATTTTTAATGAGTTATTTAAAAATAATTGATTCGGCTTGAAATAACTAAAAATGATAACATTTTTAAAATGTAAAATTCATTTTCAACACATTTATAAATGTGTTTGTAATACATTTATTTACAGCAGCTGTACGAGACGTTGTTGAGACTGCACTGACACCAGCCTCCCTTCCTTGGACTCTGTCTTTACCTCTCATTGTCTTGGTGAAGCAGCCAGCATAATCAAAGACCCCACCCACCCAGGTCATTCTATCTTCTCTCCTCTTCCATCGGGTAGAAGATACAGGAGCCTGAGGGCACGTACCACCAGACTTAAGGACAGCTTCTACCCCACTGTGATAAGACTATCGAATGGTTCTCTTATACAATAAGATGGACTCTGACCTCACGATCTACCTTGTTGTGACCTTGCACCTTATTGCACTGCACTTTCTCTGTAGCTGTGACACTTTACTCTGTACTGTTACTGTTTTTACCTGTACTACGTCAATGCACTCTGTACTAACTCAATGTAACTGCACTGTGTAACGAATCGACCTGTACAATCGGTATGCGAGATAAGTTTTTCATTGTACCTCGGTACAAGTGACAATAATAAACCAATACCAATACTTGGAGTTCTGGTCGCCTGGGTATGGGAAGGATGTCATTAAGCTGGAAAGGGTGCAGAAACGATTCACGGCTGGATAGGCTGGGACATTTTCCCCTGGACATAGATATGGTGGATGGTCACAGTCTTTTCCCTAGGGTAAGGGAGTCTAAAATTAGAGGGCGTAGAATTAAGGTGAGAGGGGAAAGATTTAAAGGGGACCTGAGGGATAATTCCTTCACACAGAGTGTGGTGGATATATGGAACAAGCTGCCAAAGGAAGTGGTAGAGGTGGGTAGATCGACATCATACACACACCCTTACACATACACCCCTAGCTACACAAACACCCCTATACACACAAACCCCTACACATACATTCCTACACACACAGACACACACAGCTCTACACACCCCCATGCACCTACACATACACACACACCTACAAATGCACACCTGCACACACACACATACCCTCACATTCACACATATACTCACTCCAGACACCACACACACACACACACACACACACACACACACACACACACACACACACACACACACACACACACACCCCTCTCCCACACACTACGTCAGCCCATTCGCAGTTGCACACTGGCTGTTCCCTCCTGTGACTGTACTCCAACAGCTGACACTGCTGCACAGTGCTGAGTGAGTGTTTCACTGTCAGAAGCACACCCTCAGCTGATGTCAATGTCACCCCACCACCACCACCCCACCGCCATTTCTTCCTGGCCAATAATTATCCCTGAACGAGCCTCCTTATTGTCGGGTGTTGTTTCTGGGACCTTGCTGTGTTGGATTGGCGGTTGTGCTTCCTACACTACAGCCGCACATAATTGGCAGTGGGGTAGTTCAAGGTGGTGAATCATTCTCCCTCCCTGCCTTCACCACCTCCACCTCCATCACTTACTTTCCTCCTCTTTCTCTGATAGCTCCTCCGAACCAGCAGCCCCCTTGTGTAGGCCTGGATAGTGACCAGAGCCTCCAGCCGCTTGCAGTGGTTCAGCCGCGCCAGGTAACCCTGGCATCGTGCCTGGAACAGAATCATCAGCCGGCGGGTGTCTTGGTACTGTTTAGCCGTTCTCCGTGCATGATACAGTGCCTGTAATCTTCCAAATCCTTCTCTCATCTGGGGCAGAAAACCAGAAACACCACTAATAAATGGAGGTGCCGAAGGTCACAACGCACGAGGGTCGTGTTATGTCTGAGTCTTTGCTGGAGGAACCCCACAGTCTCCCGAGGTCCTGTATAAACTGAGCGTCACCCCCACACCCTCTCTATAGCCCGTTACCAAACCAGCCTGATCACATGACCCCACATCCACACACCCTCCCTGTCGTCCTGCATCAATACCAACATAATCTGCCCACTTTTCCACGTCAAACTATCGCACCCCAATAAAACCCACCGACCTCCTCACTCCCACAGCCCAGTGTTAACCTTAAACTACCCCCCTCTTTCCTCACAGTCCAGTGTTAACCTTAAACTACCGCCCTCTCTCCCCACAGCCCAGTGTTAACCTTAAACTACCCCCCCTCCTCACAGCCCAGTGTTAACCTTAAACTACCCCCCCCTCTCTCCCCACAGCCCAGTGTTAACCTTAAACTATCACCAAAGTCTCAGCCCACAGCTGGTGCCGACTCCAGAACACAATAAATAGGAGCAGGAGTAGGCCACTCGGCCCTTCAATCCTGCCCCACCATTCAATATCATCATGACTGATCTATCCCAGGCTTCCTCCTCTCTTGTGCTTGTTCCCCACAGCCCTCAATTCCCTGATCTTTTGAAAATTTATCTACTTAGTATCTAACTCAGCTAACCCCAAGGTCCCACTGTCATCCCATGGTCCGTGTCAGCCTTAGGTCCCTCTCTGCCCATAGCCCAGTGTCAACCCCCGGCAACCCCTCAGACTCCTCCACTGCCAGGGGGAGGCCAAATGCAACCGAGTGGAACAACACCTCATATTCCACCTGGGTAGTCTACAACCTGACGGTTTGAACGTTGAAATTTCCAGTTTCAGGTAACCTTCACCCCTAGTGTTTCCCACCTTCCTCTTTCTCTCTTTCTGATCTTCCTCCGGTCCCCCTATTTTTGTCCCCTTTCCTACATCCCCTCCGGCCTCCCTTCACCTATTTTCGTCCCCCTCCACCTCCCGGTTCCATCCACCTACTACCCACACATTTGACCCACCAGCTCTCTTCCCCACTCGTCCCCCATCTGCTTCTGGTTCCACTTGTCATTCACCTCTCCCCTAATGGTTCCCATTCGCTCCTTTCCTTATCAGATTCCAGCACTGGTAGCGCTTTGTGTTCCTGCTTATCTCCTTCTAGCCGCTGACTCCAACCTTCACCCTCCCCTGGCTCCATCTATCTTTTTGTTAACCTGCCTCTGTCTCTCAACTCCACCCCTGCTCCCCTCCCCTACCTGGCAACACCTGCCTGTCATCCTTCGCCCCCTCCTCAGTCCACCAATCACCTCTGGCACCTGCCTTACCACTCCTCTTCTCCTCTTTACACTGGCCATCTCCCCTCTCAGTCCTGAAGCAAGGTCTCAACCCAAAACATCCACAATTCCTTTCCTCCCGTAGATGCTGCCCGACCCGCTGAGTTTCTCCAGCCGATTGTGCGTTGTTCCAGATTCCAGCATCTGCAGTCTCTTATGTCTCAACCCTAAACTAATCCTACTGGCTCTTCCCAAAAGCACAAAATCAGTCCCAGGCCCCACGCTTACCCCCCATGTGCACCACTCCCAGACTAATCCCACTATCCACAGCTTCCTCCGCTTCCAACATTCAGCCAATTTTCCCTTAAAACGTGCATGGCTTTCACCTGATCTTCTCCCTCCAGCAACGTATTCATTGCCCTTCCCAATCACCCTATAAAGAAACTTGTCCCAACCTCCCTGGAAACCTCGATACAAACAGATGACCTCCTGCCCCTGATGCTCTAGGTTAGAGGGAACTCTGTCAGGTCCAAATACTGCTCGACTGGTACAGAAGGCAAAAGACAAGGAGACATTTACCAATCTGTACTTCTTGCGACACTGGTGTCCTCTCCAGTGACTCTGGATCTTCTGAGCTGCAGCCCTCAGTCTCAAGAATTTCTTCCTGTTGAAACACAGGGAAACAGAATGGATTTTTCCATGTACAACCACTGATCCTCCAATCAGATTCAACGCTTGCTCGTATTAATATTAGTTTATTATTTCACATGTACCGAGATACAGTGAAAAGCTTTTGTTTGCGTGACATCCAGACAGATCATGTTGTACATAATTACATCGAGGTAGTAAAAAGAAAACAGAATGCAGAATATAGTGTTGCGGTTACAGAGAAAGTGCAGCGCAGGTAGACAATAAGGTGCAAGGACAACGATGAGGTAGATTGGGAGATCAAGATTTTATCTTTTAGCATACGAGAGGTCTGTTCAAGAGTCTGATAACAGTGGGACAGAAGCTGTCCTTGAGTCTGGTGGTACGTGTTCTCAAGCTTTTGTATCTTCTGCCTGAGAGGGGAGAAGAGAGAATGACCAGGTGGGAGGGGGCCTTGATTATGTTGGCTGTTTTCCTGAGGCAGCGGGAAGATAGACGGAGTCAATGGAGGAGAGGTTAGTTTGCATGATGGACTGGGCTGCGTTCACAACTTTCTGCAATTTCTTGCGGTCCTGGACAGAGCAGCTGCCATACCAAGCTGTGATGCATTGTCTGATGACAATCCATGTTCTGCTGCTTGTCTTCAGTCGACTCGAAGTCAGGGTGTGGGATCAATTTTCCTGAAACATGGGAAGAGAATGTCCAGACCACCTCTGTCTGGTCAGAGAAGGAGAGGGACTGTCCAGGTAACTCTGTGTTTGTCAGCAAAGAGGGAAAGGATTGACCTGACCACTCTCTGCTGGACAGGAAGGAGGGAGGTACTGTCCAGTCCATTATCCTCCGGTCAGTGAGGAGATGGGGAGAGAATTATCCTGGCCATGCTACTGGTCAACATGACTGCCATGGTCACTTTGCACTTGTGTACCAAAGGGGGAAATGGCTGTACAAACCATGACTGGTCAGAGAGGGAGAATGAACCACACAGGACACTCTCCGCTGGGGAGATCAGTCACAAACATTTGTTTCTGGTCAGTGAGGGCAGTAAGATGGTCTACAGCACTCTCTGCACATCGCAGAATGGGAAAAGTCATCAATGGTGGTCAGTCAGAGGGGATCACCAACCAACTCATTCCCAGCTGCTCAGCAAGGTGGACCATTGGGATTACACTCCATTGGGATGGGAACTGGAAAGGACTGGCAATTTATTGTGTGTTGGCCATCTGTAACAGAGAATGAATCTGGGCCAGTTCTATAACTGAATAACTTGTACAATTTCTTAATGTGGATTGTCATTCACTGGGTGAATCATTAAATATTCCCAACAGCTAAAGATCTCATTTTGTAGGAGGTCATTAATAGAACCATTCCATCACTGTTACGCAATATTGACCCAGTATCCATCATCGTGAACACAATCCCACCTCTGACCTTCAACAAAATCGCACTTCTGACCCTGAACACAATCCAACCTCTGACCCTGAACACCAAACAGTTATGTGATATTTGAATTTTGAATCCCAACAGAATTCTTAGACTCTGAACATAATCAGGTGATCCAGCCTCTGAAACTAAACATAATCCCATGATCCATACTCTCAACACAACCTGGATTTAACCTCTGACATGGGACACAACCCCTGCACTTGACCCAGGCGTCTGCATTAAGTGCAGTTTATGAACATCCAGTTACATGCATACATTTGATGAGACCACACAAACACTTCAGGTGCTGAATGATAGCTTGTCTTATAGTGGTCCTTGGGTTGCTTGCTGCTCAACACAGGGGCATGATGACTGTTAATGTGCAGATAATATTCATATATTTATAACTGGAGCAGTGGTTGTATTTGGGATGGTCCCAGACAGGAGTGCACTGGGGGGACTTACCTGTCTTTGAAACCACGCATGACTTTCTGAATCATTAGGACCTTAGCTGTCAAGATTCTGTCTCGCTCAAGTTCCAAGGTCAGGTGGTCGCACTCCTGAAAGGCAGGCAAGACATTTGGTGAGTGTAGGGCACAGGGAGATGCAGGGTAGGGAAGGTACTGGACACACAGCAGGGTCCTCTCAACAGTGTGAATGAATTCAAGGATTCTGGCAATGCATCAGCACAGTTTGACGTGCTGGTCATTTCCAAAGATGTTTCAAACTTTTCCTATTTGTATTCTCACCACCCCTTAACCCATCATCTAAAGGTTCTTTACTACTTATCTCCACAGCACCCCAGCCTCACCCGTTCAGAGATATTCCCTTTGTCCTATCCATTCCTCCCTAACCCTCTCTGCAAATCTATCTTGTTTTTCTCTCCTTTATGGTTCTTATAAAGGGTCTTGGACCTGAAGTATTAATTCTGCTTGTTTCTCTCTCTCTGCAGTTGCTGCCTGACTTGCTGAATGTTTCCAGCATTTTCTGTTTTACCTTAAACCTGAAATGTTAATTCTGTTTCTCTCTCCGCGGATGCTGAGTGTTCCCAGCGGTTTTGGGGAAGTAAACCATGTTACATCTCAGACTCTCTTTGTGTCCAGTTTAGCCATCTATTTTCAAGTCAAGCGATGTCGGATAAGTTTTATTCGAAGCAAATGGAGCCGAGAACAGTGAATGTTTCTGTGGTATGGTCACTCCCATTTCTGACTACCTTGTGTCAATAACACTGTTAGCATTTTATACCTTCAGAGCTTTTCACCTGGTGTCAATGCTTTCAACTAAACACCAGTGACCTTGCCACCCATGACCTCCCACAGCTCAATTCCCTGATAATGCTGAGTGGGGAGATAAGGATTGTAGAGCACTATACCCATATTGCAAGCCAGTATTGCCTGCCCTGAAGATAAATTTGTACCAACAAACAGTCCATGGAATTCCCTTGAAAAGTGTCTGATAACAAAAATTAAAAAGAAAATCCTTTCAACAAATGCCCCAGGACGTGCTTTACAATTTGCTCGCACCTATAGCTCCCGTTCCATCACCAAAGGAGGCGGGAAGGGACAGATGATCCACACAGCACTGGAGGATGGAAGGGCTTTCAGAAACCATAAAACTCCTCCTACAACTCAGTAGGAGATCCCAGAGATAGGAAGAGCAAGTGACTGGTAGCTCCATAGAATTCCCCAGGTTTCCATGTCCCCTTCCCTATTATACCAGGCAATCTACCAGCCAAATGCCCAGAGTGAACTAAACCTCTCTGCCCGAACCAAAACTTGGCAATACAACAAACAAGACACTGTTGCTGGGATGGGTTAATGTGGGTTAAAATCTGTGAGTCCAATCAAACACCACAGTGGTGCAGCAGGTAAAGCTGCTGCATCACAGCGCCAGAGACCCAGGTTCAATCCTGACCTTGTGGAGTTTGCATGTTCTCCCCGCGACTGTGTGTGCTTTCCTCCCACGTCTCAAAGACGTGCAGGTTGGAAGGTTAATTCTCCACTGTAAATTGTGGTGAGTGGTAGAACCTGGGGGAAGTTAACGGGAATGTGGGGAGAACAAAAAATGGGATTAATGTTGGATTACTATAAATAGGAAGTTGGTGTTCAGCACAGACTTGGTGGGCTGAAGGCCTGTTTCTGTCCCATATCTCCCTAGGCTGAGTGGCACTGTACCCCAGCCAACTGGGCAGACAGAACAGCTAATTCCAGGTGCAGGGATATGGGACTATCATAAGGTTTGAAGGCCTCCCTCTCTCGCCACCCTTGGCGATAAACGTAAGCTACAGAACAGCTCGCCCCAGTTCCTGTTAATGGCCTGAAGGTCCTCCAGGTATATACAACCTTAAGGAAGATCTTTGTCCTCCCAATCTTCCAATCTCTATCGATTCCAATCACCGACTCAGCGATCTGCTTGCAGAATAAGTGGACGTTGTCCTGTAATTATAGATAGAGAAATGGACTGTGTCTCTGTTGGGGAAATAGAGCGCAATAAAAATGGTGACATCACTGGCAATGGCATGCACTACTGAGGTATTGATGGCAACGAGCAACATACTGCTTGGCTGCACCAATATAATGGGAACACCAGAGTAGAGCTAGTGCATTACACCGGGACTGAATACTTGTCTCTGTCCCTTCTCTCTCTCCTCCTGGTCCATCAAGTTCTTCCTACATTCACCCCAGCCCCATCACCCTGTTTCTTTCCCCACTACCGCCCACTCCATCTGCCCATCGCCCACACACTCCTCTCACCTGTTCCCCCACTGTTCCCATCTGCCTTCCTACCTCCCTCTTCTGAATCCATGCTCCACCTTCCTCTGCTATCAGACTGCATCGTCTTCAGCCCTTTGTCACCTCCACTTATCACCTCACAGCCTCTGACACCATTCCCGCTCTCGCCTCCTCCATCTGCCTATCAACCCTCCTCACTAGGATCCACCTATCGCCTGCCAACTCTCGCTCCACCCCTATCCGTCACCCCTTCATACTGGCTACCTCCCCTCTATCTTTCAGTCCAAATGAAGGGTCTCGACCCGAAACGTCAACTGTTCCATTTCCCTCCACAGATGCTGCCTGACCCACTGAGTTCCTCCAGCAGCTCGTGTGTTACTTGTATCTGCTTATTGGGTTCTGAGTTTTGTTTGGGGACTGACCTTTGACAGGAAGCTGGCTGTCTCTGAGGATCTGGGTACGAGTGAACTGAAAGACGCTGGCAGATGGAAATTTTGCCATATCATAGTACAACCCAACAGCAAAGTGAAGGTTAAATAGAAGAAACTCCAATCTTTCTAACAAGCCAGGCCTGTAATATAGAAGCAGTGGGGAGTTGCTACTTGCTTGTATAAAGCTGGTTAAAGGCCCCACAGCACTGAACTTCCCACTGAATGCAGAGAGGTATCGCTGCTTCACAGCCAGAACCAGAGAAGGAAGCAGAACACGTGGAAATTGAACTGATATAAAACGAAAGGGGATGTGAGATAGTGAGGTTAGCCGGGGCAAGATACAAGTGTGACATAAGAATAAACCACAGGCCAAACTACTGGGCAAACTTACGACTTTCATGCAACACAAAGCACACGTCACTATTAATACTTCTGTGGTAACACACAATTTCACAAAGAAGAACAGATCACAAGGTATTTATGAAGAAGATATCTTGTCATTTGACCTAATCCTGCAATAAACCAACCCATCTCACCTTACTGTAGAATCAAACTGTCCCTTTAAAAGGGATCATACTCTTCCTATTCAAGTCATGCACCTGAACTCTGACCTGTGGATGATTCACCCGTGACACAGAAGCCTCCTATCAAAGGTCAGTCCCTGAGTGAGACTCAGAACCTGAAGAGCCCCATCCCAGGTTTCAAACACTGGCTCTGTGATGGTGGTCTGTTTATGAGAACACCAGGCCACTGATTCAAAGGATCCATTACAGATCAAAACACGGGGTAGCAGAGAGGAAGGTCCTGATGCCGGGTCTCGACCTGAAACATCGACCATCCCTTTTCCTCCGCGGATGCTGCCTAACCAACTGAGTTCTTCCAGAAAGGAAAAACCAAGATGGTGCCAGAGCGTGGCGACTCGTGGCAAGCTGCTCTCAGCAGATCTACTCATTACTTCTATTATAGTCATTCTACTCTTTTAAATCTAAGTTCTATGAAATGCAACAGAATATTCTGCCTTCTGTTATTGCTTTTCCCTTTGTACTACCTTGGCATCCTTACGTTTGGAGTGATCTGTATGGATGGCATGCAAACCAAAGTTTTTCTCTGTATCTTGGTACATGCAACAATAATAAGCCCATTACTAATTACCAGTCTGTGAGGGTGAATGGGTGTGCACTTGGAGCACAACAGTGTGGACAGTCAGCCTGAAAACAACTGATTACACACATTCAGGCAGAGGTCGATGAACAAGGCGGTGAAATGTTACCAGGGGTAGGTTGGAATGCGGGGTTAATGTTACAGTCAGACGAGCTATAACCATATGGAATGGTGGAGCAGCCTTGAGGGGCCGAGTGGCCTACTCCTGCTCCTAATTTACATGCAGGGTGTCCTCTTTGGTTGGTGATGATGGGTAAGTCGAAGGAGTGTGGTGATGAGGAGGGTGGGGAATGTTATTGAAGAAATGCATGCAGGAAGAGGCACTAAGGTCACTAACAGGTCTACAGGGCAGCTGCAGTCGTGTCAGAGATTCCTTGCCTAACAGCCCTTGTTCTGGGATTCTCTACATCACTGGACCTTTTTCCACTGGTTCTCACACCAACCAGTGGTCCATGCCAGGGACTAGGGGGCTACAAATGTCAGACTGGTTCCCCTGGCAAGGGTGGTCCTCCCCTCCAGCACCAGTGCAGCTCAGGGCTCTGCCTGGCGATGAGAAAGTATTACGGCACCAGGTCTGGCTCCTGCAAGTACCCAAGCCTCCCACAGACCTGTGAGAAACCAGTTCTTAATTCACTGATAATTATCAGCCTGTGTCCATGAACAACACTCACTAATTGAAAAAAAATGCTTTTTATCTACCCAATGTCGCAAACCTTTCCGCAGTATTAGAAGTCTGACTGGATCACCATTGTCTCTGTTTCTCACTGCAGGAGGTTCTCCAGGTAGGAGAGGTAGGTCAAAGTTCCTCAGGAACTGTTCACACAGTCCGTGCTATCGTACCTCTCTGTTATGCCTCTCATCCCTCTCGGCTGGGCACCCTTTCTCTCGGGTTGGTATTGTTTGACAACTTGCCCTTCTCCCTCACAGCTGCACAGCGATGGCATCCCAGGGAAATGGTCCACACTCTGGGTCTCCTGCTCCCTGGAAGCTCCTTGTCTGATGGACTATCCACACCACACTGTTCTTTACAGATCTGGCCTGACTAGTTTATGATAATTTTCTCTCTGTGTTCGATTTCCATGGGGATATCTGTTTATTCCTGGCAATCGACTTCCCATATTACATAGAAGGAGGCCACTCTGCCCATCAAGTTTATGCCTCCTCATCTCCCTGCAATCTACCCTCTCTCACATGCCTGCCAACTCTCCCCCAATTTCCCTGCCGTCCACCTGCACAGGGGCTAATTTATTGTGACCACCAACACCTCCTTCCACTCTGAAATCCTTCCCATAACGTGGTCCAGTCCTTTCCATGCAAGACCCACACCTTACACACTCTAGTTACACACCTGGGCTATCTAAGAAATATACATTTCTTGGAAGGTTAAGAAGGTTCGGCATATCACCGAAGACTCTAACAAACATCTACAGCTGTACTGTTGAAAGCATCTTGACTGGTTGCATGATGGTCTGGTACGGCAATTCAAATGAGCAGGAATGTAAGAACTGCAGACGGTAGTGGACTCAGCCCAATACATCACAGGCACATCCCTCCCCACCATCGGTAGTATCTACAGGAGGCGCTGTCTCAAAAAGGGCAACATCTATCATCAAAGATCCCCGCCATCCAGGCTATGCCATCTTCTCACAGCTACCATCGGGCAGGAGGTACAGAAGCCTGAAGTCCTACACCACCAGGTTCAAGAACAGTTACTTCCCTTCAACCATTTGGTTCTTGAACCAACCAGTAAAACCCTAATCACTACCTCAGATTAGCAACATTATGACAACCTTGAACCCTTTGTACTACATTAGACTTTGGTTTTTTTTGTTTTTATTGTGTTCTTTCTCATAACAATTGTGCATGATTATGTTTAATTTATGTTTTTCTTGTGAATGTTGCTTATATGATGCTATGTGCCTGTGATGCTGCTGCAAGTAAGCTTTTCATTGCACCTGTGCATACACGTACTTGTGCTTATGACAATAACCTCGACTTTGACTTTGAGTTATAGAGAGAGACTGAGAGGCTATGTTCCAATGAATAGCAGGAAGGCTACCTATTGGAATGTAAGAGAATGAGGAGTGATATTATAGAGGTGTAAGGAATCATGAGGGGGCACAGATAGGTGAATACACACTATCTTTTTTCCAGGGCTGGAGAATCAAGAACTAGAGGGCATAGGTTTAACATGAGAAGGGAGAGATTTAATAGGAACCTGAGGGTCAGGTTTTTTTTACACAAAGGGTGGTACGTATATAGAACAAGCTGCCAGAGGAAGTGGTTAAGGCAAGTAAATTGACAACATTTAAAAGGCTCTTGGACAGGAAAAGTTTAGTGGGATATGGGCCAAGTGCAGGCAAATGAGACGAGCTTAGGTGGGCATCTTGGTTGACATGGCCCAATTGGGCTGAAGGGCCTGTTTCCGTGCTCTAATGCTATGACTATTATTATCTATCTCGCACTATCCAACTCCAACAAAACTTCCGATTGGAAAGTGTTTAGAAAATCCAGGCAATCAGTTGCCCAGCTCACCTCTGTGCGCTGCCACAGTGCCGATCTCAGTGTAATCTTGTACCTTCGCACAAAATCTGGGAAGGTGAAGCGAATGGGATAACCTGACTTGCGGATACGGATAGTCTCCCTCATTCCAGAATATCGCAACTGTTTAGTGCACAACTCCCGATCAAACAGCTGGAAGGAATCGGAGCAGAAGATTAAAAAACACACTCAAGGGTCTGGAGGAGAAATTCATTATCGAAATGTCCTGACTCTGCATCAAAGGAGATTGGGCAACATGACAAGGGAGAACCATGAGTCAGGACAACTGCTGCACAGGAAGGTGGGAGGACAGAGCAAGACCACTCCACCCATTCCCAACGTCTAACATCATAGTCCATCCCATTCCCAATCTCCACCCTCACCATTCCGTCCCATTCCCAGTCTCTACGCTCACCATTCCATCCCATTCCCAATGTACCACCAGTCTATCCCAGATTGACCCAGACCGTCATTCACGGTCCCAGTGTTGCAGAGATCCAGTACTCCATGTTGGGACAAGGATGACCCATCACCCTGTCAGGACACAGAGGCCCAGACAACGCACATCTGGACCCAGAGACCCCGTCTCTCCACATCTGGACACGTGGACCCCATCTCTCCACATCTGGACACTGGGTCCCTGTGCAGAGTCTGGGCACACATCACTCCAGAGGCCCCCAATATTGGGTCTCGACCCAGACTCCCGAGGTCCCGCACCCCCATGCCATCCCACGTTATCCCCTTACCAGAGGTTTCTTGTATTCATTAGGTTTGATGCAGCGAATGAAGAAGGGCTGACAAGCTTTGAGAATTCTCATTAGATTGTCCAGAGACTGTTTGAACTGGCTGCAGAGTGTGGACAGGCGCTTGTGGCTGTCGGTCGCCTGTAGGGAAATATCACCGGATTTCTGAAACGGTCGGGAAAATAATGTGATGCATTGGTGCACGTGGAAGCTCAGTACAACTCTGGGAACCATTTCTTCCCTTAGCTGCCTCAGCAGTGAGGATGGACACAGACGGCCTCTCCACAGCCCCGCTGGAGTCTATGTATTTAGGACCAGGTTGAGTTAATTTATGGAAGGACGTGACACGATGAGGTGATGACACGCCCAGGGAGTGTTGTTGCTAAGACGATACATCTCACCCGGCTGGTCTGGCCCTTCAATACTGCAGCAGCCTCCGGGTGTTGCCCGTGGACAGACCAGGCAAGGGAAGTGTATGCCTGGAGTGAAATAGTGAAACGGGCTGTGGGAGCCTGCACCAGTGATACAGAACCCCTCAGGGAAAATACACTGGAAAACAGCAACCTGGGAATGGGACGGCGTGGTGAGGGAGGGAAATTTGGAATGGGATAGAGTGGTGTGGATGGACTCTGGGAATGGGATAGAGTGGAGACGGTGGAGACTGGGAATGGGAATGGGAAAGCATAGGGAGAGGGTGGGAGATGACGGTACCAGAATAGAACTGGAATGGGTTGAGCTGACCGACTGTAATCTGCACCTTGACAGATCCTCCATGGGGAACGGGAAGGTGATTGGTCTTCCTCCCTGAAGCTGGCCCGGATCTGATCTGGAAGATACTTTTGAGGAAAGTGTTGCCAGAAGACTGCACCACCTGGACGATGCTGGAACTCAGATCATCCTTGTTCTTCTCCAGGAAGCCTGCGGGTTTAGAAACGATGTGAGGCATCTCAGCTGCTGGGACTGTCTACCTGCAGGTGCCCAGCACTGGGCCGACGGATCTCCGGGTGAGGTCTGGTCAGTGTGCGGACATTCCGGGACGTGGAGCCGACTCTGCTTCCACCCTTGTTCACTTCACTAAAGGGTCTGATCAGCTCTAGAGGTGGGGAGTGGGCAGGATCTGCTCTGGTTGGATTGTAACCACCACTGCCAGAGGAACGATGTCCTCCCAGTCAGACCTGCTGCAGCTGCAGATCAGGGAACCCCAGGCTCCCAGTAACCTGCCTCTGATAGGGCCAGGCTTCCTTCCCCTGCTGCTCAGGACACCAACATTTCTTAACCCAGCTCAGGGAGGACCCCTGGCTGAACTTGGAGGGGACCCTGGCTTTTGTACCTGGAGTACAGCTTGGGAAATCTGCCCGATGATTAAAGGGCCCAGGAGGCTCTCACCAGTCCATCCCATTCCCACTGTTGGACTTCAGGGAGCCCAGGAGACTGGAAAGTCTCCTGTTCCAGAGCTCAGGAATGTCTCCCCTCCAGTCCCAGGAGCCTCGGTAGGCACTGGCACTGTATCCCGATTTGAAAATCCACCTCCTGATACCATATCCAGGCATCCACAGGTAGCCCCTGGATTCCCTGTGTCACTGCTCAAATAGGCCCAAGCATCCAGCAGCTGCAACCCGGGCCACCACCTGTCAACTTCCTTACCCAAAGTTCACATCAGGTCCCCCTCCTCTTCAGGGCTGGGGTTCAGGTTTCCCAGCTTGGACAATGGAAGTTGGATGGCCAACTTCTACCTGAGTGTCACCAGAACGCAGGAGCAGGAGTAGGCCACTCGGCCCCTCAAGCCTGCCCAACATTCTATATGATCATGGCTGATCTGCCCCAAGCCTCAACTCCTCATCCATGCCAGTTCTCCTTCACCCTCAATTCCTCGATCTTTCAAAACATTTATCTAACTTCACCTCAGACTAATGATCTGGCCTCCACCACCCTCGGGGGCAGAGGATTCCAGAGACTCACCGCCCTCGGAGAGAAGAAATTTCTACCTCAGTTTTAAATGATCAACCTATTAACTATGTCCCTTCAGTCGAGATCCTTCCACTAGTGAAAATGTCAACATCCACCCCGTCAAGCCCCCTTAGTGTATTATATGTCTCAATAAGGTTACCTTAGTCTTCTAAACTCCAAGGAATACACAGCCAAACTGTCCAGTCTCTCTGATAGGACAACCCTCTCACCCCAGGAATTACCCCGGTGAATCTCCTTTGGACTGCCTCAGGACATGCCAGTGAGAGCTTAAGGCTTTTCAATATCACACCCACATCCACACGAGCTTGAGCTTCTGGCACTTAATTGCCCCTCCAGCCTCATCAGTGTAGAGTTTTGACCATCAGGGAATGGAGACACACCTGGAGGTTCAGCTCAACCTTGGTCCCGTCAGACACAAGAATGGAGGAACCCCGTACTATTTGTTCTCTGGGTACGGATGACACTGGCAAGGTCAACTGTTATGGGCCTGACGAACCTCTGGAGAGGCTGTCAGATCGCTGTAGGAGATAGTGACTGGGGAGGGAGTCACACAGGGGCAGGCTGGCCAAGGGTGGGCAGTTCACCACTGTGCCAAACCATCATGTCCAAGCCTGACATGCTGAGAATCAAACCCAAACGTCTGGCTGCTTGCTGTCTTCTTAAAGTCACTTAAAGCCAAAGGATGTGGACGTCACCAATTAATGTTCACCTGTGGGCACCTATAGAAAGGAACTGAGCAGCTTACAGTGCCATTTCGATGGACAAGCTCTATTGGACTGGAGTCACATATGACCAGGTGGGGACTGGGAAGGCGGTCAATTTCCCTGAAGGACACTGGTGAGTTTCTCCTCTGACTCTTGTAACTGCAGAATATCTCCCCACCAGAACATCTCCCATCTCTGCACTAACTAGGTCCACAGTAGCTGCTGCATCATAAGGCCAGTACCGTTTGAGTTGTAGTAGACCACTCCAGCAAAGTGCGTAATGCCAAATTCGGTATCGTGGGAGCTCTTGGGAGGAAGGTAGATTCTACTGTTGCTGTGGTGATTATTCAACTTGTTTAACATTGTCCTGTCCGTGCCCTGCGGAAAAGGAAGATCAACATGTATCAATATATCAACTTTTACAACTACAGGACCCTCCAGGGTGCTTCAAAGGACAGACACCAATGTAGAGTAGAAAATATGACAGCCAATTTGTGTAAAGCAAGATCCCACAAGCAGCAATGATTGTGTCCAGATCATTTGTTATTTAACAATATTCATTGAAGCATAAATTCAATTCGAGACCCAGGGATAATTTCCTTACAATAATGCAATGCACTTTCTCTGTAACTGGAATGCTATATTCTGCATTCTGTTTTCCTTTGTACTACCTCGATGTACTTATGTATGGAATGATCTGTCTGGATGGCGCACTGTATCTGTATTCACTGTACCTTAGTACATGTGACAATAATAAACCAATTCCAGTTCCAGTTGGAGATATTACAATTGCCTAAAATAGGGGCTTCTGTTTATCTCTCATCTACCTGACAGCACTTCTAACTGAGCAGCACCCTCTCAGTACTACAGTCGAACAACTTAAATTTTGTGTGCAGTCTCTGGATCAGGACAGCAAACCCACAGTCCTTGGACTCAGAGGTCAGAATCTTATCCACTGGGGCAGATCATAGGTGACACAGGAGAAAATATCATTGATGCACACTGGTATTAATAACGGGTGGGTGAGAGGGAGAGAGGGAGGAAAGGAAGAGGGAGAGAGAAAGGAAAGAGGAGAAAGAGAGAGAGTAGAAGACAGAGAGAAGGGGAGAAAGGTGGAGAGTACGGGAGAGAGGGGGGAGAGAGAGAGTGAGAGGGAGAGGGAAAGGGAGGAGGAGAGAGAGACAGGGGGAGGGAGAGAAGGAGAGAGAAAGAGCGCGAGAGAGCAAGAGCGTTTGCAACCACTCTCATCCACCTCGGTCTCATCCTAAGGTCCAAACGGCAGAAGACTGCCTTCAACCATGACCTGACTAATGTCAAGCAATGACCCTCAACAAGGGACAGTCAAATCCTCTCCCCCCTGACGCTCAGCAGAGTTATTCTCACTGACCCCTCCGTCAACATCCACAAGGTGCACTGACCAAAGACCTAACTGCTTAGTCACTGTACATAAATCCCATGGCTACAAGAGCAGCTCAGAATGACTTACGTCCTGACACCCCAAGGCCTTTGCATCATCTCCAAGCCACAGGTCAGGAGTGTGATGGAAAATTCTCCATGAGTGCAGCCTCCTTGAGTCCAGGACAAATGACTCACTCGATTGGCATTCCATTCACCACCCTCAACACTCACCACACCGGGCTGCAGTGTGCACTGTCTACAAAAACCACTGAACCTCTTGCCTAGGTTACTTTATCAGGCACACATCAAGTCAAACCAACTCACGTGAATGTCACCACCTGCAGATTCCCCTCACACACTTGGAAATACTTTGCTGTTCCTTCATCATCACTGGGTCTAAATCCTAGAACTCCTTATCCAAGAGGGGACTGGAAACAACTTCGCCACAATGACTGCGGTGTTCAAGGCAGGGCAATTTGGGACTGCATTAAATATTGGCTTTGCTATTCAAATCTAATTGTGTTTTGCACTAATGTCTTGCTTTGCACAGTCTTTTTTCTTCACTGTGGTGTATAATTTATGTCCTGCGTGTTGCCTGAATCTACATGATGTGATGCTGCCGTAAGCAAATTTCTCTTTGTACCTGTACCTCACTGGTGCACAATGCAATAAAATCAACTTGACTTGATTTGGAATCCCATGAGTGAATGACCAATAAAAACTCAAGGGCACAAGACACCTTACCTTTAGCAACTTGCTTTCTTCATCAATGAGTGAGATGATGTTCATTGGTTTGAAGCTGAGAACATCCAGTGCCTTTTGGTTATCAACAAAATCGATGTGTTCCCAGTCGATGTTCTCCTTTAGGTATTCTGCCTGTTCCTCCTTGAAGAGGTTTCTCACAAAGAACTGCTGTAACTGCTCATTGGCAAAGTTAATGCACAGCTGCTCGAAACTGGAAAGAGTGGACATCAAATGAAGAAGTGTGTCAGCAGTAACACAGGACCACAGCAAGAGTCTGATAATACAGCACCCCTGGGGCTTCACTGGAGCTGGATTGGCAGATACCCTGGACTATGGAATTGGAAGTGGAATCCAATGAGTTTAAAGGGTTCGGGAAACAGAAACGGGTGAGATTAAAGGGTTTTGGAAACAGAACCTGGTGAACTTAAAGGGAGTGGGAAACAGCCCCAGTGAGTTTAAAGGGAGTGGAAAACAGAACCCGGTGAGACAGATGCTGAACCATTGGGACTTATGAACAATGGGATACCAGATTATTGCTGTACTGACACCATCAGCAACACCTCGGCTGGGTCCAAATCTGATACCGCCATCAAATCCAGCACAAAACACCAATAGGTTTGAACACAATGTAAATAATCCGAAGGGCATCTCTCTCAAATTAGCACTGTGCTGGAAGCTCTCCCCCTCTTTCTGTAGCCCACAAAGTCCAACAAACATCGTCCAGCAAAATAAAGGTGAATTTTTTCACCTTTTGTAGCTGGTGAACTTGGTTTGATGCTACTTTTTGGTTTCTGGGTCCTGGATGTGACTGACTGAACTTATTTCATCCCAGAAACAGCGACTGTAAACTCCTTCATGTACACCAGCAAAGTTAAAGGTGGAGAGATCTGCTTCTTAATCAATAACTTACGGTGCTCAGACATGACAGTCCTGGCGAGCTCCTGCTCACCCAGCCTGGAATATCTAATGGTGAAGTTTCGACCATTCTATCTGCCAAGGGAGTTCACTTCAGCTATCCTGATGGCAGTCTACATCCCACCACAGACGGACATGAAGCCTGCACTCAATGAGCTATACTCCGTGGTCAACAACCTTGAGACAGGATACCCTGAGGCCCTTTTCATCATCGCAGGGGACTTCAATCAGGCCAACCTCAGGAGTGTGTTACCAAAATACTATCAGCACATCTCCTGCTCCACCAGGGGCACCAACACCCTTGACCACTGCTATACAACCATCAAAGATGCCTTCCGAGCCACCCCTCGTCCTTACTTTGGGAAATCAGACCACCAGGCTGTGCTCCTTCTCCCTGCATACAAACAGAAACTGAAACGGGAGGATCCGGTACAGAGAGTCGTGCAGTGCTGGTATGAGGATGCAGATGAGCTCCTGCGTGACTGCTTTGAGACAGTGGATTGGTCCACGTTCAAAGACTCAGCTGCCAGCCTTTGATGAGTATGCCACCACCATCACAGACTTTATCAGCAAGTGTGTGGAGGACTGTGTACCAAAGAAGACAATACGGGTGTTCCCAAACAGGAAACCATGGATGAACCGGGAGATCCACTCCCTGCTGAAGGCAAGGACTGCTGCACACAAATCTGGTGAACCTGATCTGTACAAGAAATCGAGGTATGACCTTCGGAAAGCTATCAGGGACGCCAAGAGGCAATACTGACTCAAAATAGAGTCCCTGACCAGCCATCAGTTATGGCAGGGCTTACCTGCCATAACAGGCTACAAGGCGAAGTCGGGCTGCATAGCTAACAACAGCGCATCCTTTCCTGATGAACTTAACGCATTCTATGCACGTTTTGAACAGAAGGGGAGTGGATTGTCACCATCCACCCTGACAGCCTCCAATGCAGCTGAACCTGTGATCACAGCTGAGGATGTAAGATCAGTCTTCCAGAGAATGAACACGAGGAAAGCACCTGGCCCAGATAGTGTCCCTGGCCGTGTGCTCAGATCTTGTGCTGATCAGCTGGCAGAAGTATTTGCGGACATATTTAACCTCTCCCTGCTTCAATCTCAGGTTCCCACCTGTTTTAAGAAGACCACTATCATCCTGGTACCGAAGAAAAGCAAGGTAACATGCCTCAATGACTACCGACCAGTGGCTCTGAAAACACCATCATGAAGTGCTTTGAGAGGTTGGTCATGGCACGCATCAACTCCAGCCTCCCAGACAACCTGGACCCACTGCAATTCACCTATTGCCGAAACAGGTCTACAGCGGATGCCATCTCCCTGGCCCTACACTCAGATCTGGAGCATCTGGACAGTAAAGACACATACGTTAGACTATTGTTTATTGACTACAGCTCTGCCTTCAATACAATAATCCCAAGCAAACTTGTCACCAAACTCCGAGACCTAGGACTCAACACCTCCCTCTGGATCTGGATCCTTGGCTTTCTAACAAACAGACCGCAATCAGTGAGGATAGGCAGCAATACCTCCGGCACGATTATCCTCAACACTGGTGCCCCACAAGGCTGTGTCCTCAGCCCTCTACTCTACTCCCTATACACTCATGACTGTGTGGCCAGATTCTGCTCTAACTCCATCTACAAGTTTGCAGATGATACCACCATTTTAGGTCGTATCTCAAACAGCAATGAGTCGGAGTACAGGAAAGAGATGGTGAGCTTAGTGGAATGGTGTCATGACAACAACCTTTCCCTCAATGTCAACAAAACAAAAGAGCTGGTCATTGACTTCAGGAAAGGGGGTGGTGTACATGCACCTGTCTACATCAATGGTGCTGAGGTCGAGAGGGTTGAGACCTTCAAGTTCCTGGGTGTGAACATCACCAACAGCCTGTCCTGGTCAAATCACGTAGATGCCACGGTCAAGAAAGCTCACCAGCGCCTCTACTTCCTCAGGAGGCTAAAGAAATTTGGTTTGTCCCCTTTGACTCTCACCAACCTTTACCGATGCACCATAGAAAGCATCCTATCTGGATGTATCACGGCTTGGTACAGCAACTGCTCTGCCCAAGACCACAAGAAGCTGCAGAGAGTTGTGGACGCAGCCCAGTGCATCACGGACACCAGCCTCCCCTCCTTGGACTCTTGTCTTTACCTCTCATTGTCTTGGTGAAGCAGCCAGCATAATCAAAGACCCCACGCACCCAGGTCATTCTCTCTTCTCTCCTCTTCCATCGGGTAGAAGATACAGGAGCCTGAGGGCACTTACCACCAGACTTAAGGACAGCTTCCACCCCATTGTGATAAGACTATTGAACGGTTCCCTTATACAATGAGATGGACTTTGACCTCATGATCTACCTTGTTGTGACCTTGCACCTCATTGCACTGCACTTTGTCTGTAGCTGTGACACTTTACTCTGTACTGTTATTGTTTTTAACCTGTACTACCTCAATGCACTCTGTACTAACTCAATGTAAGTGCACTGTGCAATGAATTGACCTGTACGATTGGTTTGCAAGACAAGTTTTTCACTGTACCTCGGTACAAGTGACAATAATAAACCAATACCAATACCAACTGAAACACACAGTACTGAGTATGTTGTCATAAGCATGTTGCTCCATGTTGGATCTTGCTGTGCACAATTTGGCCGCTGCATATCCCACATTACATTGAGGAGAGATACATGCTGCAAGATAGAATATAGAACACAGTACAGCACAGGAACAGGCCCTTCAGCCCAAAATGTCTGTGCCGAACATGATCTAAATTAATCTGCCTGCACATGGTCTATATCCCTCCATTTCCTGCATGTTCATCTGCCTGTCTAAATGCATCTTAATTGTTGCTCTCGTATCTGCTTCTTCCACTCCCCTGGCAGCTCGTTCCAGGCACCCACCATTCTCTGTGTAAAAAACTTGCCTCGTAAATCTCCTTTAAACTTTCCTCCTCTCACCTTAAACCTATGCCCTCTCGTATCTGACATTTCCACCCTGGGAAAAAGACTGACTATATGCTCCATCTATGCCTTTCATAACTTTACATACTTCTATCAAGTCTCCCCCGAGCCTCTGGTGCACCAGAAGAAAACAATACAAGTTTTTCCAACCTCTCTTTGTAGCTAATATTCTCTAATCCAGGCAACATCCTGGCGGACCTCTTCTGCACCCTCAAAAGCTGTCATATCCTTCCTGTAAAGTGGTGACCAGAACTGCACACGGTACTCCAAATGTGGCCTAACCAAAGTTTTATACAGCAGCAACATGACTTTTATGCTCAATGCTCTGATCGATAAAGGCAAGTATGCCATATGCCTTCTTTACCACCCTATCCACTTGTGTTGCTACTTTCAGGGAGCTATGAACTTGCACCCCAAGATCCCTCTGTATATCAATGCTCTAAGGGTCCTGCTATTTACTGGATACTTTTCTCTTACATTTGACTTCCCAAAGTGCAACACCTCACAGTTGTCCTGATTAAACTCCATCTGCCATTTCTCTGCCCATACTTCCAACTGATCTATATCCCACTGAATTCTTTGACAATCTTCCTCACTGCCCACAATTCTGCTAATTTTTGTATCACCTGCAAACTTGCACACTTCCAGTTTTGTACAAATCATTTATATATATCATAAACAACAGAGGTCCCACCACTGATCCCTGCAGAAGAAACACCACTGGTCACAGACCTGCAGTCAGAATAATACCCCTCCACCACTACTCTCTGTCTTCTATAGCCAAGCCAACTTTGAATCCATTCCACTAAGTCTCCATGGATCACATGTGCCTTAACCTTCTGGATCTGCCTATTGTGAGGAACCTTGTTGAAAGCTTTAATGAAGTCCATGCATCGAACATCTACTGCCCTACCCTCATTAACCATCTTCATCACCTCCTCAAGAAACTCAATCCAGTTTGTAAGACATGATCTCCCCCACACAAAGCCATGCTGACTGCCCCTAATAAATCCATGCTTATCTATCTAACTAAGCCTATACTTATTGATCTGGGATCAATCCCAACTTATCTGTGTCGAGTTTGCAGTTTCTCCCGGCGAGCACGTGAGTTTTCTCTGGATGCTCCAGTTTCCTCCCACCTCCCAAAGACAGGCAAGTAGGTTAGTTGTAGCCACTGTAAATTGTCCTGGTGTGTAGGTGAGTGGTAGAATCTGGGGGTAATTGATGGGAATGTGAGAGGGAATGTTCTACAGGAAAATAAGTGGGGGAATAGGATTGATGGGATTGCTCTGGGAGCTGGCACAGACTCACTGGGCTGAAGGGCCTCCTCCTAAGTTGTTGGAAAATGTGAGATAAGACTACAGTAACCATACTTCAGAAGTACTTCATTAGTGGCAGTTTGTTTCACAGTCTCCAGAGAACCTGTGTAAATAAGTGAAATATAAAGCATACATTAGTATCTGCCCTGCTGCTAATTAATAGAAGGGAACTGGATACCTGTTTAAGTCAAAGTTCTCAAAGCCAAAGATGTCGAGCAGACCAATTGATGAGACCTTTCCCGAATTACTGGTGGGGTGTGTGTAAATCACAGTGTTAACTTTATTCACGATCCACACAAAGAGATGGCTGTAAATTGCCTGATAGAAACAATCAGAGATCTGTTATTTTGAACGCTGGCAAAGATTACATGTTAAACATTCTGGTGGGCTCTGGAATCCCACCCTAGCAATGAGCCACAGGTCATATACTTGTGACAGAGGGAGCCCACCTACTTAATACCTGAAATGGTTGTATGAGTGGTTGAACGGACTGAGCCTGTGCCCTCTCAAGTTTAGAAGAGAGAGAGATGATCTCCTAGGAACATAGAAGATTTTTCTCAACGGCGTAGAAGTTTCCCCGTGGATGGAGTGTACAGAACTCACATGTGGTCACAGTCTCAGATTGCCTGTTCAGGACAGATGAGGGGACATTTCTTCCCCCAGATGGGAGTCAATCTCTACCCAAGGGAGCTGTAGAGGCTCAGTCACTGAGTGGATTCAAGACACAAATCAACAAGTTTTCAGGTGCTAAGGGATCTGGGGTTAGTGCAGGAAAATGTCAGCCACAGAGGAGGTATGTAGGGGTGGGTGATGGCTTGTCCTGCAAGACTGACTTAGTCCGTCAGCAGAACAAAGCAAGAAAATAAATGACCACAAGAGTTATAATTAAATGAGCTCCACATCTTGCACCTAAGTTATTTATACCGCTGCTAACTGAAACACAATCTCATCTCCACACACACACACACACACACGCACGCACGCACGCACGCACACACACACACACACTCCTACACCCATAAGTACACAACCTTGCACTCTCTCTTATGCACACACATACCATACATATACTGTACATACACACCTACAGAACACACACATACAACACACAAATATAGTGCATGCACACCACACAGCACACACACACACTCAAGAACACATACATACACCATGTGTACAACAGATACACACACTCACACACAACAGGATACACATGAGGACCACCAAGAAGCACAAGGGCAGCAGGTGTGTGTGGGGGAACCACTACCTGCAGGTTCCCCTCCAAGTCACACACCATCCTGACTTGGAAATATCTCCCTGGTCCTTCATCACCATTAGTCTAAGTCCCGGACATCCCTCCCCAGCAGCACTGCAGGAGCACCTCACCACACACACCGCAGGAACACCCTTACCACACGCACTGTAGGGGCACCCTTACCACACACAGCATAGGAACACCCTTACCATACGCACTGTAGGGGCACCCTTACCACACACACTGCAGGAACACCCTTACCACACGCACTGTAGGGGCACCCTTACCACACACACTGCAGGAACACCCTTACCACACGCACTGCAGGAACACCCTTACCACACGCACAGCAGGAACACCCTTACCACACACACTGTAGGAACACCCTTACCACACGCACTGTAGGAGCACCCTTACCACACACACTGCAGGAACACCCTTACCACACGCACTGCAGGAGCACCCTTACCACACACACTGCAGGAACACCCTTACCACACGCGCTGCAGGAACACCCTTACCACACGCACTGTAGGGGCACCCTTACCACACACACTGCAGGAACACCCTTACCACACACACTGTAGGAGCACCCTTACCACACGCACTGTAGGAACACCCTTACCACACGCACTGTAGGAATACCCTTACCACGTAATGACATTGTTGAAGAAGGCAGTCGAAGTCAAAGGGAGAGAGAGAGAGAAAAGGGAGAGAGACACTAGCCTGCTAGTTTCTCTGTCGATGGATGAGAAACAATAACTGTGTCTGCCACTGAAATCCACATGTGGATTTGAACCCGGGACCTCTCGTCACTGTTATAATGAGGTCCATTGCAAGCTTGAGGAACAGCACCTCATCTTCTATCCAGGCATCTGGTAGCCTCCTGGACTAAATATTGAATCCTACAACTTCAGGTAACTTGACTTCTGTCTGTATCAGTCGTCCATCTGTGAAATTGGCTCAGCTTGTTTTATTTTCCCTTTGGGAGCAGAGGTCATACTCAGCCAAACCTGCCGGGTGTGTCTTCCTGCTCTGTATTTAACAACTCCTACATTCCTTTGTCTCTGTTCTTTTCTCCATGCTCTCAGTCTCTAACTGCTCCCATTCACTCATTGACCACATAACCTGTTTACAGCTTATCCCCACGGTCACCTTGGTTTTACCTTATCAGAGACATCCCCCATCTCCCAACCTCCCTGCAGTTTAACAGGTTTCTTTTGTCTCCTTCCCAGTTCTGACGAAGGATCTTTGACCAGCACAGTCAGCTCTGTTTCTCTTCCCACAGACGCAGCCTGACCTGCTGAGTATTTCCAGAATTTTCTGGTTTTATTTTAGATTTCCTGCATTTTTTTTTGGATTTCCATCCACTTACACCAATCCTATTTTTATTCTCCCCACATTCCCATCAACTCCCCCCAGATACTACCACTCACCCACACACTAAGGGGAATTTACAGTGACCAACTAACCTACCAACCTACCAACCTGCCTGCCTTTGGGATGTGGGAAGAAACCAGAGCACCCGGAGGAAGTGCACGAGGCCACAGGGAAAACGTGCAAACTCCGCATAGACAGCACCAGAGGTCAGGGTTGATCTGGGTCTCTGGAGCTATGGCGCAATGGCTCTGCCAGCTGTGCCACTCCTAACTACGTATCTTCACTATAATTTACCAAGATCCCTTTATTCAAATCAAGAGCCATCCCTTCAGATTGCAACCTATCAGAGGTATTCCCCACCTACTCTGCAACATAAAACTATCTTGTTTTCTCTCTTTCCCACTTCTGACAAAGGAACATTAAGTGTTTCTCTCTCCGCGGATTATGGAAACTATGCATATATTTCTTAGAATTTTGAAGTTTAAGGGTGATTTGATCCAAGTTTTCAAGCAATTAAGCAGAAATAAACAATTAAACTACCAAAAACTAGTTCCGATGTAATCAAAAAATGTTCTGGATCTGGTTTGAAAACACTTCTCTGAGCAAAGGATGACAGAGATTTGCATTTCAATCCATAAACAGCAGCTGATGTCGGACTGTTAGAACAGAAGAACATATGAAATAGGAGCAGAAGTAGGCCACTCAGCCCCTCTAACCTGTCCCACCATTCATCAAGATGACGACTGCTGCTCTACCTCAAGGACCTTCTCCTGCACTCTCCCCAGATCCCTCGATTTTTTTAATATCCAGGAATCTATCGGACTGTGCTTTGAATGAACTCAGTGTCCGAGCCTCAAGGTAGGAAATTCCAAAGATTCACCATCCTCTCAGTAAAGACATTTCTCCTCATTTTAGATCAATTGTTTTCTGCATTGTGTAATCGCTTTTCCTTTTGTACTGCCTCAATATACTTATGTTTTGAAATGATCTGTACGGATGGCATGCAAAACAAAGCTTTTCACTGTGCCTCGGTACATGTGACAATAATAAACCAATTACCAAATCAATAACCAATTGTTAATTTTAAATCCAGGATTGATGGATTTTGTTAGCCAAAAGGTACAAAGGAAAATGGATTGAGGAGCTCCACCGCACATTCACTGAACGTCAGAGCAACTCAGGAAGATGAATGGCCAATCCTTTATCCTTCTCTCAGGGCAGGGTCAGCCAGCCGGGGTCCTGCTCCTAGATGTAATGCAGCAACCCCAACTGGAAATGAGCCTATGCCCACATATAAATTGGAACAAGTGGGGACAACTGACCCGGACTCATGAAGGAGGGGAATGCATTTGGCAAAGATAACCAGCAGACATATCTCGGCTAGGGAGTCAATGCATTCAGGACAGAAGGAATGGGGAATGGAAGATAATGGGAAGCACAGTGACGCAGCAAGTAGAGCCTCTGCCTCACAGCTCCAGAGACCCGGGTTCAATCCTGACCTCTGACGCTGTCTGTGTGGAGTTTGCATGTTCTATCTGTGACCACATGGGTTTCCCCAGGGTGCTCCGGTTTCCTCCCACATCCCAAAGGCATGCAGGTTAGTTGGTTAATTAGCCACTGTAAATTGCCCGTAGTGTGTAGGTGAGGGGTAGAATCTGGGGGGAGTTGATGGGAATGTGCGGAGAAGAGGTTAAGGTGAGATTAGTGTAAAAATGGGTAGTTGATGGTCAGCAGGGACTCAGTGGGCTGAAGGGCCTGTTTCTGCACTGTATCTCTCTGTGAAAAAGAGGAACTGAAAAGAAGCGGAAATGTTCCTGTGGCTGCAAGGATGAGGAATATATTCACTTGGAACAATGCCCATTACTGTTGAATGATTCATGGCCGATGGTGCATTACCTTGGCGAGTGCGTCGCGGTTGCCAGCTGCCCATGCCTTGCTCATTGGGGTTGACACACTTTCTCCTCGGATCAGGATGGATCTGTTGGTCATTCCATTCTCCAGTTCCTGCAGGTTCACCTGCAGCAAAGAGGAACACGATAAGGTGGGCTCAATTTACTTCGTCGTGGCCTTGCACCTTATTGCCTACCTGCACTGCACTTTCCCTGTAACTGTAGCACTTCATTCCACATACTGTTATTGTTTTCCCTTGTACTACCTCGATGTACTGATATGATGAAATGATCTGTATGGATGGCATGCAGAACAAAGTTTTTCATTGCAGCTTGGTACAGTTGACAATAATAAACCAATTACAATTATTTCACTCTTCAAAAGGGGCAGTGGGTGAGTGTGTGCTAACTCACAGGGTACAGGCAGATTCTGCCATTATAGCCTCATTGGAAACATGAAGGTGATCGGTCAGAAGGTGTCCAGCTGAGAGCTTGCTGACCCACTGCAGCCAAACCTCATGGTTTCCTCTAGATTAACCTCAATAAACGTTCAGACCAAATCCCAGGACCGAAAGGCTCTGTGGGCCAGAAGGAGCAAAGAGGAGGGGAGAGAAGGGAGATATAACATCCAAAGGCACTGTTACATCTTAATTGCATTATTGTTTGGGGAAAAATACAAGAAAGGAACTAACAGTAGAGGATTTCCACTCTATAAGGAAGTTTTTGGAATTGTTTCAATAAGAAGAGAGTGAAGGATGCTTGGCTGGTTTGAGTCAAGACAAGGCCAACAAAGTAAGTGAAAGTTTAAAAAAAACTGCTGATGCCGGAAATCTGAAACAATAAACAGGAGGTGCTGGAAATACTCAGCAGGTCAGACAGCATCTGTGGAGAGAGGAACAGTCGATGTTCCAGGTTGAAGATCCTGAACTCGGAAAGAGTGAAAACAAGTTAGTTTTATGTTGTAGGAGGAGGGGAGGGCTGGATGGGACTAGGGGAATGTCTCTGAAAGGGTGAGGCCAGGATTGCCGGGCAATAAGTTGTAAAAGTCATCGCGATCTGAAACAATTATTGTTTCTCTCTGCACAGATGCAGTTTGACCTGCTGGCTATTTCTACATCTTCTGTTTTTATTTATGGCAAGTGATCTCTGTGGTCTGCAATCAACCACTCGTTGTTGTACAGATCAGGAAGAACTTCAATAACCTGAGAAAATCTGAAATGGGAAGTAAAGTCTGCATTTCACACAGCCGCTGGATGAGCAACTTCCACATGGCAGCAAGTGTCTTCTCACCTGGTACCAAACAAGGCCAGCACCAAAGTTCATCATATCGAGCCTCACCTGCTTACTCACCACCCCCCAAATGAAAACTGTAACAACTACTGGATCATTATTTGGAGAGCAGAGGCTGCATACCCTGCACACAATACAACATGCACAGGAACTTGGTCTCCTCAACACCACTGCTCTGACTGTATGTCATTCAGTGTTTTGATCACCTGTGGTGGGATGGGAGAGTCAGCACAGTGGCGCAGCTGGTAGAGCCGCTGCCTCACAGCTCCAGAGACCTGGGTTCGATCGTGACCTCGGGTGCTGTCTGTGTGGAGTTTGCATGTTCTCCCTGTGACTGCATGGGTTTTCTCCCACATCCCAAAGATGTGCAGGTCGGTAGGTTAATTGTCCACTGTAAGTTCTCCCTAGTGTGTGGGTGAGTGGTAGAATTTGGGGGGGGGGGGTGGGCGGTGGAGGGTGTGGGGTGCGGGGAGGGTTGATGGGAATGTGAGGAATATGAGGAAAATAACATGGGATTAGTGTAAATGGGTGTTTGATGGTCAGCATTGACTCATTGGGACGAGGGGCCTGTTTCCAAGCTGCCTATGAGGTTTCAAGAAGAATTTTAATGGTGGATGGGAAGTTAGGGAACTGGTGAGATTCTAAGTTTTCAGAGTGCTTTCTTTTGTCATTGCCAGAACAGGTGAGAGAAGAACCATTTAACCATTTGGTCATGGCGATGGGTGTGGGGGGGGGATGGGTAGGGTTTGTTGAACAGGTTTGATGAACCAGCTGGTATTCTCTCTCCTTAAGCCACAGTTAACAGCAAGGAGCAAACCCAAACCTCAATCTCAGTGCAGTGACACCATTAGAACAGGCATCACAGGAATCACAGACATGGTACAAGTATACCACAGGGACCAAGAAGATGCTCGGAAGTAGTGCCATGAGTGATGGCTCATCTTCTCACTCATTCACTGGCACAGGTACCAGCCTATTCCCACAGGCCCTTTGGCTCTGTGAGTTCCATCTGTAATAAATCATGTCAGGTATTTAATAAGGACAGGTTTACTTACCTCAAGTAACTTGGTTACCATGGAGAGGTGACTTGAAGACAAAAGCTCGCAGCAGTCCAAGTTATTATATATGGCAGCTGTACAGGAATATACAAGTGAGGACAACATGGCAATGGTGAAATCAGAAAACTGAAAACGTAAAGACATTATACTGATGTTATTCATGACATCGAACTGATTTCTGACAATCTGTATTTGTGGAATCTCTCTGTGCCCACATCATTTTGATTATGTAATCACATGTAAATCTTCCAACAAAAATAACATTAAGATTTTTGAAAAGCCTTCCTTTCTGGAGACCTAAGGAATCAGCAGCCCCCTGGCGAGAGGGGCATGGCTGGAAAGATTGGGGGAAGCCAGGCTCAGAGGTTACTGACCGACGTGTCTGGTAAACTGTGTGTGGTGTGTGTGTGTGTGTGTGTGTGTGTGTGTGTGTGTGTGTGTGTGTGTGTGTGTGTGTGTGTGTGTGTGTGTGTGTGTGTGTGCCTTCTCCCACATAAAGGTTTGGGTTTGTGCATATGAATGTGTATCTGCGTGTTCATGTCTGTGTGTAAATGTTTGTGCATGTGTGTGTGTGAATGTGGGAGGAGGTGTCGGTGTACTTGTGTTCATGTCTTTGTGTGTGCTTATGCGAGTGTATGTGTGTGTGCATATGTGTTTGTGCATATGCGTGAATGTGGGAGAAGCAGTGTGTGTGTCTGCATTTGGTTGCGTGTGCGTATGTGTGCACGTGTGCTTGTTCATGTGCGCACGTGTGTTCCCAAGTTTGTCGGGTTATTTTGTAGTTCCTGCTTCACTGGTGTTACTGCTGAGCTGAGATATTCAGCTGTAAAGTCCTTTGTGGTGTCCTGGGTTGTGAAAGACACTCCAGTAGTTCCATTATTTCAAGTTCCCTGGTGATATTCTGTTCCTGGAACCAAGGTTGTAAATTTCACGAGAATGGAGCAGAATCTAACTAACGCATCCAGTGACAGTGCAATAGAAACAAATTGGTTGAGTTCATCCCATCATACAGGTTGAAAATCTCCCCAACAAAACATCCACCTGCCCCATGGATGAGGTCTGGCTCCCCTGCCTTCCCTGCCCCACGTTAACCTCTCATACTTCCTGACATTAGTCCTCAACCTGCCTTTTACCAGTACCAGAACAGCTTCTTCGCCTCCGCCATCAGATTTCTGAAAAATCCATGAACAATACCGCATCATTCATTCTTTTTTGCACTATTTATTTCTGTAATTTATAGATTTTATGTCTTTGCACTGTACTGCTGCTGCAAAACAACAAATTTCACACCATATATCAGTGATAATAAATCTGATTCTAATTCTAATTACCCCTTAATGTCCTCTAGTCCTCATGTAAATTGAAATGATGCTTCCTAATTACTTCTCATCTTTCATCTCTCAACATCACCATTTCAGACATCTCTTTTGAAGGCATAAAAGAGCAAGCTTTCTAATCAGGCATCATGATTTACTTGGGAGTCTACCTTGAGATATGGAGACTGGAATGCGACATGGTACTCCAAGCGTGGCCTACCATAGATTCTGTATAAATTCAGTATTACCTTCCGTCTTTTAAATTCTATTATACAGGAAATGGCCCTTTCTTGGCCCATCTGCATTCTTTGCAGATCTAGAATGATTCTTGATAAGCGAGAAAGTGAAAGGTTATCCGAGTAGGTGGGAATGCAGAGTTGAGGTTATAGTCATTAAATGACAGAACAGACTCAAGAGACTGAGTGACTCCCCCCCCCCTTCCAAAGGGTCACAGCGAATAGGTGTTGGGGGGATGTTGGATGGGTGGGGGGGGGGGGGGCGTTGGTGAGTGACATCTTAAAGGGGCCCTGCCTACAAGAAAATTCAGGCACTGAACTTCAGAGCACTGGACCATAGGTAAGGCAGCTCCCCTTTAAGTACGTACATCTTGTGAAGACCTGCTTCAGCCACACACGTGCAGATGAACTTCATGCCAGTGAAGTCCCATTGAACATCATCCGACACCAATGCACATGTCCAAGCAACTCTGTCTTACGTGGGTCATTCGCACTGAGCCCTGGAGTCTCCTCGTCTCCTCATCTCCACTCCCTTCAAGGAATTCTCTGTGAGCACCTGATCACCTTAGCCTAAAATGGCTGGGCTTTGATAAAATTCCTTTCCACGCTGCAAAAAAATATTTCACCAAACAAGAGAATTGCAAGCCTGCTACACTGAAATTAATTTAGCATTTATCCCCCTTGTCTGTGCATCCATCTATAAGTGTTTGTGCTTTGTTCTGTGTTAATCCGTATTCTGTCGTTCTTTAATCTGCAGAGTTCAGCACCAGCTTCCAATTCCCAAGCCTAGGTCACTCCCAGAGGTGATAAGCAGAGGTGCCAACACCAATCTTGTAAATGTGCTGCACTCTCAATGTCGTCAGGGCGGACAGGGAGACCGAAGGTTGAAAACGGACGAAGGGTTTAAAACTGAGAGGCTGAGGTCAGGGTTGTGTGAGCTGACCGGGATGTAGGTGACAGGACACAGGTGTCAGGATGAACAAGTTGAGAGAGGGTGCAGGAAGGAAGCTGGTCAGGTGGGCTCAAGGGGAGGCAAAGGAAGAAACAAGGGCTTCGACACAGAAGAGGTGAGGCAGGGTGGGATCAGTCTGTGTCATGATGGTGGAAGCAGGCAGTCAGTGATGGAGCAGATACAATGGCAGAAGTACATCTGAAGGTCTATAGAGTCACCTCAGACTGTGGCCAGAGAGATGGACAAGAAGCAGAGCTTGCTGCTGGCAGCATGAACAATCGCAAGGGTTGTGGCAAGGTGGAGCGGGGTGACAATGTTGGTGTGTTTCTAACGATGTCAGCATATGGGGATTTGGGTGGATGGGGGTCAGGGACAGGTTCCTGGGGGCTCCGAAGTAATACCACAGGGGCAAAGACCAGGTGGAGAAGGTAAGACTGTCCCACACAGCAGGAGAAGCAGGTGGGGAGGGGTCTACCCTGTCAATGGGTGGATGGGGAGGGAGAGGTTGTTACAGGATGACATCTGTGACCTCACTACCCACCACTTACATCCCAGAGTAGGAGACGGAGGGATGAAGGTCTCATTTTGGAGAGGCTGTGACATGTTTAGGGGTTGGAGAGGGAAGGAAGGATACACAAGTCAGCAAGGACAGATGGGTCAAGGAGGATATTTTGTGGAGGGCAGACTTGGAGGAGAGGAAAAGAAATCATTCACAAAATCAGCTGATGTAGCTGCAAAGGTCCTGGGTGGCCAACCATTTAGTGGGGCTGGGTTTAGCCAGCAGGTTATGTTCACAAGACCATGGGTGGTAGAAACAGGAGCAGTCTGCCTGGCCTCTCAGAAAGATGCTGATCTAACTTTCCCTGTCCACTTTCCTTCCTTATACCCATAACCCTTGATTCCCTTACTGATTTAATAATGACCCTCAGCTTTCAATGGATTCAAGGACTCAACCTTCACAGTTTTCTAGGACAAGGAGTTCCAAAGACTCAGAACCTTGAGAGAAGAAACTCTTCCTTGTTTCATACTTAAGTGGGCACCCTTTATTCAGAGACCAAATTTCTCTTCTGACAGTGTCCTATGAGGGGAAATACCCTCCCAGTAGTTACCCTGTCAAACCCTGTAGGTTCTTGTATGTTTCAATCAGATCATCTCTTTCACCTGAACTCCAGTGAGTACAGGTCCAACCTCTCCAGTGTTGCCTCGGGAGACAGTCCCTCCATTAACACGTATCATTGTAGTGAATCTTTTCTGACCTGCTTCCACTAATATATCCTTCCTTGTGTAAGGCACCAAAGCTGTACGCAGTATTCTGGTGGTTTCATTAGTGCCTTGTACAATTGCAATAACCTTTTGTATTCCACCCACTTGTCACCTAGACAGGAGGAGCAGAGATGAGGGCATGAGAGGACATGGAGGGGATGCTTGAGAAATCGATGAGCTCAGTGCTCACAAGGGGAGCCTGAGGGAAGGCTTTAATTGCAGGGCTAAGGGATCTGGGGGTGGGGAGGTGGGGGGTAGGTGGTAGAGCCAGTTCAATAAATAGTGTTATGGGAGGAGGGGATAGGGGAGAGGTTAAAGAAGACAGTGTGGATTGAAAGAGAGCAACAAACAATCTGCTGGAAGATCTCAGCAGATGAGCAGCATCTGTGGGAGGGCAGGAACTATCTATGTTTCAGGTCGAAGCCCTGCATCAGGACTGAGTTCTTCCAGCTGATTGTTTGCTGCTCCGGATTCCAGTATCTGCGGTCTCTTGTGTCTCTCTGCAATGAAGAAGAGGAGACAGGGCAATCTGCACAGGGCGATCCAAAAATTGTGAGCTATTCTGTCAGGGAGGAGAGCAGAAGCTCACTCTGCTTCGTGTAGTGGAGGTCACAACAGGTTGATTGGAATGGAAGGTTCTGAAATGAAGTGCAAACTGGGGAGGAAGACCTGGACACCAGGATGAAGTGTGTTTAATGAGAGCATCAGAAGCAGGAGATGAAGGTTAATTGTCCACTTAAAGGAGCTTAGAGTGAGTGTGGAGCCAAAAACTGAGCATTTAGAAGCAGAAAGGACTGTTAGCAGTGACTCTGGGGCAGCTAGACTGATGAGCAAACCATTCTCTCTCAGGCTGGGTGTCTTGTATTGTGGTGAGCTTGAAAAGAATCACAAAGGGAAAAAAGGTGTGTTGGTGTTAAATCGTTTCAGTAAGAGACTGCATGGCTTGTTCGTGTGGAAAGTGGAAGTGTAGCAATGATATAATGGAGGATGTTGTTTCAAGCCACTAGTAAAAGATTTCCTTCCTCTGACAAAAATAGGTGGCAGGGTATGTTGTGATGAGGACATTGCGATTCTACAAAAGATGGCCTATGATCTAAATGGAGAGAAGCTGCAAATTCAGTGGGATCTAGGTGTTCTAGTGCTCACATCACAAGAAGTTAGCAGGCAGGTCCAACAGGTAGTCAAAAAGGCAAACAATATGTTGGCCCTTATTGTGAAGGGACTGGAGTTTAAAAATAGAAGCCCACAAGATACAGTCAAGGTGACCACTTGTGATTAAGTCTACCCGATTACCTTACCAACCAGTGGCATTGCCTCCTATACCCTCTCGTTTTGTTTATACCTTGGAACTTAAGGTTGCCCAGGTGCAGAATAGCAGCCAGTAGTTTGTTGATTTCCCACTGCTCATTGTCTGAAAACATCAAGATTTTCATAGCCGAGCAAATATCAGCATAATGTTCCGCATCGTCATGCCCGACACAGCTCGTACAGTTACCCTGCAGGAATAACATCACATGATGTTGATATTGAATATGATTGTCCTAAATAATAACCATATTAGAATTACATTGACTGAGAACTGCTACTGTTTTGAAACCACCTCCCTATTAACTCCAACCAACCACTGCTCTTAAATAGTGGTGGCACAGTGGCATCAACGGTAGAGCCGCTGCTTTGCAGCTCCAGAGACCTGGGTTCAGTCATCTGTGTGGAGTTTGTACGCTCTCCTTATGACAGCGTGGGTTCCTTCCGGGTGCTCTGGTTTCCTCCCACGTCCTGAAAGACGTTGGCTGGTGGGTTAATTGGCTGCTGTGAACTGCCCCTAGTGTGTAGGTGAGGGGTAGAATCTTGGGGGAGTTACAGGAAAAATAAAATGGGATTTGTATAAATGCTTGATGGTCAGCATGGGTTTAGTGGTTCGAAGGGCCTGTTGTTGTGGCTGTAGGACTCATAAGGTCATAGAGTCGTAGAGCAATACAGCACGGATACAGGCCCTTCGGCCCAACAGGTCCATACCGACCACGATCTCCACCTAGCTAGTCCCAATTCCCTGCATTCAGCCCATAGCCCTCCAGGCCCCTCCCCTCCACATACCTATCCAAATACTTCTTAAATGATACTATTGTGCCTGCCTCAACCACTTCTTCTGGCAGCTCATTCCATATACTCACCACCCTCTGTATGAAAAAGTTGCCCCTCAAGTCCCTTTTAAATCTTTTCCCTCGCACCCTAAACCTATGCCCCCTAGCTTTGGACTGTCCTACCCTGAGGAAAAGACTCTTACCATCCACCTTATCTGTGCCTCTCATAGATCCTCTAAAGTCATTCTGTTCTAAATGTTGTGAACATATATTTCATTCAATTTATTTCCTATTAATGCCACACGATTCACACAGCTACAAAGCTTATCAACCTGAAACGTTAATTCTTTTTCTCTCTCCACAGATGCTGCCCGATTTGCTGAATATTTCCAATATTTTTTATTCTCATTTCAGATTTCCAGCACCTACAGGGTCTTTGTTTTAAGATACATCAATTCTTTGACAGACACCTATTTAAACCACAAAGCAATCTGAGTTTAGATAAATCATTTTAATCCCATTCTATCTTTGGAGAGCTCCTGTTAACACAGTAGATTACATCTGGGAGTATACACAAAGCACTGCAGATGCTGGAAATTTCAAATAAAAAAAACTACTGGAAATGCTGATTAATTTTAGAAGAGTCCCAGTTAAACAGAAACTTAATTTTAGGGGAGTCCCATTTAAATTTTGGAGTGGTCCTCTTTAAACAGTGTACTGTCTAAATTCTTCCCAGTTGTGTGATCTTTATAATTTGGTTTTTTGGATTAATCAACCAGCTATTATTAGCTCTGATCTAATGGCCCAAGTATCAATGCTGGTTTTATGCTTTTTTGCATCTCTTTCAGGGATTTTGTCCCTTTGTGAGATAATAAAAAGCAGCTCAGTACCAGCTGTGGATGGTGGGGCTGTGTTTGTATGAGACAGTCATTACTTTTTTCTTTTATATGGAGATTTCAGCCTTTCCTTCCACTGCATTATTTTACACAATATAGCTTTTCTTTAGAAACAAGAAAGCAAGTCTGTTGTCCCGACAGCAAGTCAAATCAGCACATTACTTCCGGTCCACAGTTTGCCATACCGTTCTACAGCACTTCATGCTAATCAAATCTTGTTTCTTCACAGAGTTTAGGATCCTTTGAATAAACATTGGATGAGGAAGCAAGGCCGATTTTGAATCTTATGTATACGGTACAAACACACAAGTTGTTCTATAGGTCGGAACAATGGCTAGCTGTTTTCTCATGTAGCGACTCACCATAGTGAGATAGTCATACTCATGCGCTGTGCCTAAACCGAGGAGTTTCTTCTGCTGGGTGTTCATGCCCATCAGTAGACTGTAGAATATGTGGTAGTTTCTCTCATATGGAGCCTGGGTGGAGCACAGAAAAATAAAAAGAAAGGTGGCAAAATGGATAATTGAGTAACAATTGAGTACCAGCACTCACCCATTGAGAGAACTGGTCACTTCCTCGCCGAGAGATTAGATTGACTCAACATCCCTCAGAGAGTCTTAAATTCACCCAACACCAATCCAGGAACTTAATAGTACCCTAGAGCAGAGCATCTATGTAAAACCTCAGGAGACGCAAGAGTCTGCAGATGTTGGAATCTGGAGTGAAAAACAAACTGCTGGAGGAACTCAGAGGATCAGGCAGCATGTGTGGAGGGAAATGGACAGTCGACGTTTCGGGTCGAGACTGTTTATCTGGGTTGTAAGACAGAGGGAGGTAGCCAGTATAAGGAGGTGAAGGGGAGTGGTGAGGCAGGAGCCAGCAGGTGATAGTGAATCCAGCTGAAGAGGGGTCTGCTAAACACCTCGTCCTTCCCTGAGCCTCTGCCAGGGAACCAGCCACTACAGCCACGACTAATGGATCAAATGTCTTCAAGGACTTCATACAGAGTCATACAGCACGGAAACAGGCCCTTCGGCCCACTGAGTCCATGCTGAGCATCAACTATCCATTTACATCAATCCCATTTCCCACATTCCCATCAACTCCTCCCAGACTCTATCACTCACTTAATCAATGAGGGCAATTTACAGTGGCCAATTAACCTGCCAGCCTGCACGTCTTTGGGACGTGGGAGGAAACCGGAGCAGCCTGAGGAAACCCACTGGGGCAATGTGCAAGCTCCACGCAGACAGGATCCGAGGTCAGGATTGAACCCAGGTCTCTGGCATCGTGAGGCATCGACTCTACCCGCTGTACCACTAGGCCAACTCTTCTGTCAAATACCACAATCCCAAATCTTCTGTTAAATATGTGGAGCACTCAGTGCATCTATGAACCAAGTATCCTGCCTCATTCAGGCTCCTCACTTGAAGAGTGGCTTCTCACTGAGAACTACAACACCTGGGAGATTGGACACGTGAATGCATGGTGTTCATGTGACTTAAACTTGCACGTGGGTACTGTGTGTAACCATGCTGAAGATCCAGCACTTGTACTGTGTATACACACAAATCCCTCCATGCCTCGAGTAGAGGAGGATCAGTGTGGTTGGCGGCACGGCTGTAGATAGTGGAACCACGCAGGGAACTGGGATGGTGAAGGCTGCTCTGAGCACTGAACGAGGTTGAAATCAGGAGCTGGCGAAAGGGAGGAGAAAGCAGAAATGTGGGGCAAGGGTGAGATCACTGGGAGAGAGGCACCAGCTGGGCAGTGATAAGATATCACCCTGAGCCCCTTCCTCTCAGTAAGGGTTGGGGGGTGTGTCTTACAGCTTCAAGGTTGTAAGATATCCAAAATATTGCCTCTTCCACCTTTAAAAGAGGGTAATTTTCTTTGAATGGAGCTTTCTGTGAAAGACGTGTCTTTTGTGTTTGATAGACTACACATGGTTCATTAGTGGTACATCCCCAACATCTCTCACGTTGGTCTGCAATCACCAAATTTTCTATTCCTACAATGTGGTGGGATGTGGGGGTGGGGAGGGGGATGCTGCAGAATCTTTGACCGGGGTCTCACCCATTAAGCGGGTGTCGCCAATTCTAAGAGTCCTTCACTAACCATACTGCTGATGGTGGTGAGGAATGGGCCTTTGGTGGTATGGGAGCCTTTCAATGCTCATCCAGAGGAGGGGTACACCCCCTTGCTACTCTTACCTGTTGACACACTCGGGACTTCTCCAGCAAGTACTGCTCAACCTTTGCCCCCTCTATCATCCCGTCTCCACTGAAGAATATGTCAATGTATTTCCCAAAGCGACTAGAGTTGTCATTTTTCACGGTTTTTGCATTTCCAAAGGCTGAGAAAGAAAACAGTTGGGAATAGCGTCAGAGACACTTACACCAGTCAGGTTGAGTACGGCAATGGTTTGATGGACCTCCCGTGGGACTGTACCATAGAGTCGTAGTCATACAACAGGCCCTTCTGCCCACCGAGTCCATGCCAACCACCCATTCACGCCAATCCTACACAAATCCCATTCTATTCTCCCCACATTCCCATCAACTCCCCCCAGATTCTACCGCTCACCCACACACTAGGAGCAATTTACAGCTGCCAATTAACCCACCAACCTGCACGCCTTTGGGATGTGGGAGGAAACTGGAGCACCCGGGGGAAACCTGCGCAGTCGCAGGGAGAACGTGCAAACTCCACACAGACAGCACCCGAGGTCAGGATTGAACCCTGGTCTCTGGTGCTGTGAGCCAGCAATGTTGCTACCTGTGTCCAGTTAGTGCCTTCATTTTAGGGGGGTGGGTCCTTGCCAACCACAACCACTCGTTTACACCAACCCCTTTTCCATTCTCTCCCCATTCTCATCAACCCCGCCCCTTCCCCAGATTCTACCACTCCCCACACACTGGGGGCAATTCATTGTGGCCAATTAACCTACCAGCCCACACATCTTTCAATGTACAGAAGCTTTAGAGCACATACCCCAGACTCAAGGATGGCTTCTATCCTGCTGCTATCAGACTCTTGAGTGGACTTCTCATATGCTATAGGTGAACTCTTGATCTTCCAATCTCCCAATCTACCTCGTCATGGCCCTTGCACTTTACTTGTCTACCCGCACTGCACTTTCTCTGTAACTGTAACACTATATTCTGCATTCTGTTTTTATTTTACTACCTCAATCTATTTATGTATGGAATGATCTGTATGGATGACACGTAAACATATCTTGGTACATGTGATAATAATAAACCAAACCAATACCAATGTAGAAGGAAACTGGAGCACCTGGGGGAAGCCCACGAGGTCACATTGAGAATGCGTGAGAGATAAAAAGTTTAGAGGGAAGCTGAGGAGGAATTCTTTTCACCCAGAGTGTGGTTGGTTTCTGGAACACACTGCCTGAGGAGGTGGTGGAGGGAGAGACTCTCACAACATTTAAGAACTATCTGGACAAGCACATGAATCACAAGGCACGGAAGACTACGGACCAAGTGCTGGTAAATGGGATTTGTGCAGGTGGTGCAACCAAAGAGGGTTGTCAAAGGAAGAGAGGGAGATGTCAAGTACCCCATCAGGCTCTGGGAGAGGAGCTTCATCAGTCAAGGAGTTGCTTGGTTGAAGAGTCCAGACTCAGAGTGATGACCAACCTGGAGAAGTGACCTCGAGTAGTCAGTGCTACACCATAGAACAAATGTATTCTGTTTGTTGAGCACATTGTGAATGAGTGAATGAATGTACTGATGAACCAGGTAGCTGAGTGATATACTCAAGGTTGGGAGTGGAGATAATAAGTAAAGAAGTTGGAAAAACAAGTATGAATATGGAAAGCAAAGGGCTTAGAGCCTCATAACTGGCTGAAAAGAAAACAGGAAGCATCTGGAGAGTATGTGGAAGAACGTGTAAAAACAGGCTTATGAGGTATCGACAGCAGCCAGTCCGGAGACCAACCATCGCAAGGAAGAGGGTGATTCCCCCACATTTGGGACAGGGAATTGGGAAAACCCCTCATCATGAACCGGACCAGTCCACGAGTTTTTAGTACCCCAGCTTAGTAACAGAAAAGTGAATGTGATGGCACATGTTAACAGCGACAGTGGAAGTAATTGTTATGTGCACATGTTGATAAAGTAAATTAGAAACTTAACTGTCTGAGTGTGTTTATTTGCCTGGAAGTGTCATCAGTGATGGACAATGATGAGTTCGATGGTTGGCATGGACACGGAGGACTGAAGGGCCTGTTTCTGTGCTGGATGGCTCTTTGAAAACAAACGCAACCTATCAGTGTCTCCTCAGTGTTAGAACCCTCCATCTAAGGCAACTTCTTAGTGAATCTCCTCTGCACCCTGTCCAGTGCAATCACATCCTTCCGGCAGTGTGGGACCAGAACCCTCACCCTGCTCAACACACACACACACACACACACACACACACACACACAAAACAGTGAGACGCACAAAGACACACACATAGAGACACACACAGATACAGATACACAGAGACATACACAGATATAAACACACAGACACACATACTGACACACACAGACACAGACACACGGACACACCTCTTAGTTTGACCATGTTTACTCCAGGTAAGGCTTACCTTCCAGGATCGGGTTTGCCTCCAGGACCTGCTGTTCAATCCATTTGTGCCGTCCACTGACTGCAGCCAGAAACTTCAGGATCAGCTTCGTGCTTTCCGTCTTCCCTGCTCCTGACTCCCCGCTGAAATTAAAAACACTGTTTATTGCCAAAGTTCTCTACCCCATGAAAACTACTTTATTCTTTTGCCCACAGGACCACCAAATACAGGAAGATCTCTCCCAACCATGTGTGTTCTGGACCATGAACTGCTCGTGGTAGCTTCTCTTCAGCAGGCCACTGCCTCTCCAGCACAGTGGTGTAGCGGGTAGAGTCGCTGCCCCACAGCTGCAGAGACCCAGGTTCAATCCTGACCTCAGGTGCCGTCTGTCTGGAGTTTGCATGTTCTCCCTGTGACCACGTGGGTTTCCTCCCACATCCCAAAGACGAGCAGGCTGGTAGGTTAATTGGCCACCGTAAATTGCCCCTAATGTGTGGGTGAAGGTAGAATCTGGGGGGAGTTGATGGGAATGTAGGGGAATAAATGGGATTCATGTAAATGGCTGATTGATGGTCAGTACGGACTCAATGGGCCAAAGGGCCTGTTTCTGTATTGTATCTGTCTAGGAGGTGACAAAGTGCTTCCAGCAACTTGGTGGAGGAGTTCCTATTCCCATGACAACAGTCTCACCCCCTCCCCTCTGCAGCCAGGCATTGACTGGGGCCCTGTACCCATGCAGGCTCAATCAGGAGACAACACTGAGCCAGTTCAAAACTGATGAATTGTCTTTAGAATTAAACAGTGGAGAACTTATGTGGAATCTCAGAGAATTTACAGCAAAGCCCTCCACAATATCATAAAATGACATAAGAGGATACGATTACACTGGAGAGGGTGCCTAGGAGATTCGGCAGGATGTTGCCTGGGGTGGAACAATTACGTTATGAGGAGAGGCTGCATGGGCTGGGTTTGTTTGTCCTGGAGCAGAGGGGGACCTGATAGAGATGAACAAAATTATGAGGGGAATAGATAGGGGGAATAGTGAGGAACATTTCCCCATAGCAGGGGTGTCTGATACTAAAGGACATAGGATTTGGGTAAGGGGTTTAGAGGGGATCAGGGGAGGATTCTTCCCTCAGAGGGTGGTTGGAGTCTGGACCACACTGCCTGGGAAGGTGGTGGAGACAAGGAGTCTTCCAAAATTTAAGAAGCAACTGGACAAGCATCTAAATCACCAAGGTATAGAAGAGTAAGGACCAAGTGCTGGTAAATGCGATTAGTGTGGATGGGTACTTGATGGTCAGCATAGACATGGTGGGCCGAAGGGCCTGCTTCTATGCTGTATGACTCTCTGACACTATGGCATTGGCCAGGACACTGGGGGAACTCTCCGTTCCCAATGGATCACTTTTATTACATTCAATGATTTGAATCAAGTTATCGCCACGAGTTCAATAGCACTGACTGGGAAGTCCAGGCTTACACCCCAAGAGCTACGTGGTCCCAATATGAGGACAGTGTTAGAGGGCTGGGGGAGGTGTCAGATGGAGGAAGGAATAAGCCAAACAGCAGCTTCTTGACAGGGATGAGAATTTTAATGGTAGCATATTGAATGGGGATAGAGGTATTATACCACCAACACATTTTGGCTGCATGTAAAGGAACTGGTGGCACTTATAGAGTCATAAAGAGGTTAAGCACAGAAACAGGCTCCTATTTATTGACTACAGATCCACCTTCAATACCACAATTCTAAACAAACTCATCTCGAAACTCCTGGACCTAGGACCCAGCAACTCTCTCTACAACTGGATCCTTGACTTTCTGACCAACAGACCGCAATCAGTGAGGATAGGCAGCAACACCTCCAGCACATTTCTCTTCTCCTTATACACTCACATCTGCGTGGCCAGATTCTTCTCTAGCTCCATCTACAAGTTTGTAGGTGATACCACTGTGGTGGGCTGAATCTCAAATAACGATGCGTCAGTGTACAGGAAGGAGATAGAGAACCTAGTGACATGGCATCATGACAACAACCTTTCCCTCAGTGTCAGCAAAACAAAAGCTGGTCATTGACTTCAGGAAGCAGTACAGAGCACACAGCCCTGTATGTATCTATGGCTCTGCGGTGGAGGTGGTTGAGACCTTCAAGTTCCTAGGTGTAAATATCACCTAGGTTCAACCATGTAGACACCACAGCCAAGAAAGCATACCAGTCCCTCTACTTCCTCAGGACACTAAAGAAATTCAGTATGTCCCCGTTGACCCTCAGCAATTTTTACAGATGCACCATAGAAAGAATCCTATCCAGATGCATCATGGCTTGGTACGGCAACTGCTCTGCCCGACGCCGCAAGAAACTGCAGAGAATTGTGGGCACAGCCCAGTCCATCACAAAAACCAGCCTCCCCTCCATGGACTCTGTCTACACTTCTCACTGCCTTGGAAAAGCAGCCAACATAATCAAAGACCCCACCTACCCTGGACATTCTCTCTTCACCCTCCTTTCATCAGGCAGAAGATACAAAAGCTTGAAAGCACGTACCAGCAGGCTCAAGGACTGCTTTTATCCAACTGTTATAAGACTCTTGAAGAGACCTCTTGTATGATAAAGATGAACTCTTGATCTCTCAACCTACCTTGTCATGGCTCTGGAACGTTATTGTCTGCCTGCACTGCATTTTCTCTGTAACTGTAACAATATATTCCGCAATCTGTTATTGCTTTTCTTTTGTACTAACCTGATGTACTGATGTTTTGGAATGATCTGTATGGATGGCACGCAAAACAAAGTTTTTCACTGTATATTGATACATGTGACAATATAATCCAATTACAATTTGAGCCACCGAGTCTGTACCAACCATCAACCACCCACTTATGTCAATCCTACCCTAATTCCATTTTATTCTCTCCACATTCTCATCAATCTTCCCCCCCCCCCCCCCCCCCCCCGGGTTCTACCACCCACCTACACACTAGGGACAATTTACCGGTGGCCAATTAACCCACTAACCCACGTGCCTTTGGGATGTGGGAGCACCCAGGGAAAACCCACGTGGTCACAGGGACAATGTGCAAACTCCACATAGACAGCGCCTGAGGTCAGGATTGAACCTGCGTCTCTGGCACTGTGAGGTAGTGGCTCTACCCGCTGCGCCACTGTGATGCCCAAATACAGAGCTTGCATGAATGGGTGGCTTATTGAGCTGCATTCAGAGTGAGCGAGTGGCAGACCCTGGAGACCTGAACTTGCCCTCCTCAGCAATTCCTGGCTGGTGTTCCATGGAGGTGTAGGGTCAGGGAGAGATCCAGCATGGAAACAGGCTCTTCGGCCCAACGAGTCTGTGCCAGCAGTTGGCCACCCAGTTCTCATCAAGTTGGACCCAACCTTATCCCCAGAGGAGTTTGGGCTACGGGCAGCTGAAGCCCTTCCCTTGCCACCCCTCTCACCTGATGATGCAACACTGGTCCTTGTTGGTCCTCCTCATGTTGAAGTAGCAGTTATCAGCAATGGCGAAGATGTGAGGTGGCAGCTCCCCAATCTGCCTGTTGGTGTACAGGCTGATCTGCTCCACACTGTAAATTGGGAGCTGCTGGTAAGGGTTCAGAGCCACCAGGATTGAGCCGGTGTAGGTCTGTGTGAGACAAAGACAGGGATATTCTGGCACAGCGTCACTGTCAACAGTATAGCTCCTATCACTTTCACTGTCACTGCCGCACTGACACAGGCAGCGGGCTTTTACACTGGCACGTCACTGTAACGCTGGCTGACAGGAATCTCCCCGTGGCCAGAGGCAGCCCATGATGAACAAGCCACCATCAGGCATTGCCCGTCGGGATCTGGTGGAGACAGGAGCTGTGTGTAACAGGAGCCATCTGTGACAGGTTCGCCTGTAACAGGAGATGCCTGTGACGGACTCGCCTTTAACAGGATCTGTCTGCGACAGGTTTGCCTGTAACAGGAGCCACCTGTTTGCCTGTAACAGAAGCCGCCTGTGATGGGTCTGCCTGTAACAGGAGCCCCCTGGGACAGGATTGTCTGTAACAGGGGCCTCCTGTGATATAGAAGCACTAATGATAATGGATGGAAAGGCAAGTCCTACCACCAGCCTTCCCTGTGTGTGGAGCTGATGATCTCTTTCAGTCACCCTGGCAACCTACAGCCCAAAATTCGGCTCAGTGCCGCCTCAGTGACATTGCCTCGCTCTGCCCCAACTATTCCCACACACCGAAATCTTCACCCACCAAGACTCAGTTACCCGCAGTTTTTGGACCTCCCCTCACCCAGAAACAACATCTCATCCCACCCTCTGCTGGCCCAGCCCCAGTCCAGACCAAATCTCCCTCACTGCCTTCTCCACTTGTTCACCTCCCACTCTTTTCAAAGATTAAATCCTTGACATAGGCAAACTCAGTTAAATTCCTTCTCGGCCTCACTCTGCCCACCTCCAGAACCAAACTTTATCCCCCTTTCCCCAACCCCTCACATTCGCCCCCATCCCACACCACTACCAGCAGATGCCTCGGACCGTGCTTTGGCCTCCTCCCCTTTCCCAGGTTCCCTCAGACAGACGATTCTGACTCTTCCTTTTCACTTGAAGCCAACTGACCTCCTGTGATATCAGGAATGCTCAACAGGAGCTCGAGGTGGGAAGCAATCCGAGCCTCCAACCACACAGAGAGTGGTGCCTGAACATATGGTAGAAGCCCCTGATTAAAGGCGTCCACAATCCTCACTGCTCAGAGATTCTACATGATGCTGTACCACACCACAATGTTTGAACCATTAAATGTAACAGGTACAGGAGTAATGGCAGTGATAGGAGAGTGACTAACATTGTATAAAATGCGAGGAAGGCAAAAAACTGAGGAGTTAGTTTAACTTTAATGATGACAAAATATTAAATTATTCCTGAGGGACAGGATAAGGCAGGAATAAGTGAAGGGAAGAGTGTATCTGTCTAACTTGCCTGAATTCTTGAAGGAGGTAGTAATGAGGGCCCATAAGGGCAGTGCGCTGGATGTGGTCTATTTGGATTTTAACAAGACTTTTGACAAAGTCTCACGTGACTAGTCAGTCAAAAGCAGCAAGACAGGTTGTTAAAAGGCAGACAGGATGCTTACAGGGGACACAAGATGCTGGAACCTGGAGCAACAAGCAATCTGCTGGAGGAACTCAGCGGGTCGGGCAGCGTCTGTGGAGGGATGAGCCAAGGCATAAAATATAAAAGTGAGGCGATCATGTTGTAATCTTGTCAATTGAGGGAGAGTCAGGAAAGAGGGGACGTAGTTACCAGATAAAAGGACAATCATTTAAAACAGAGGTGCATAGTTTCTTCTCATAGATGATAGCATCCATCTCTGGAACTCTCTGCCCAGGGGGTGGTGGAGGCTGGATTTTTTGAGGTATTTAAGGTGGAGGCCGGTGGATTGAGGACTCTGGGGAACTATCACACAAGAGGAGTTGAGGCCTGGGATAGATAAGCTGTGAAGATGTTCACATTGAATGACAGGGCAAGTTTGAGGGGCCAAGAGGCCTACTCCTGCTCCTATTTCCGTGCGTGCGTGCGTGCGTGCGTGCGTGTGTGTGTGTGTGTGCTGTGAGTGGCCCAGGTAGAGTAAATAGGAAGGGCTAGCTCCCTTGGCCAAGGAGTTAAAAACCAATGGGCGTAGATTTAACATGATTAGCCAGAGGATTAGAGGGGAGTTGAAAAAACTCTTTCTCACCCGGATGGGGTGGGGTGTGGAACTCACTGCCTGAAAGGGTGGTAGAGACAAAGTCTCCGGCACAATTAAACACTGCTTGGATCTGGATGTCTATATAAAGTCAAGAGGGGCATAGACAAGGTGAATGCGCACAGTCTTTTTCCCAGGGTTGGGGAATCAAGAACTGGACAGCGTAGGTTTATCATGAGAGGGGAGAGATTTAATATGAGTTTGAAGGGCAACATTTTGTTTTACACAAAGGGTGGTATCTATGTGGAACGAGCTGCCAGAGAAAGTGGTTGAGGAAGAAACAATAACAATATTTAAAAGGCATTTGGACAGGAGCATGGATGGGAAAAGTTTAGAGGGATATGGGCCAATCATGGGCAAATGGGACTAGCTTGGTTGGGAATCTTGGTTGGCATGGACGAGTTGAATTGAAGGGCCCGTTTCCGTAACATATAACACTATGGTTCTATGAAGAGCCACGACCTGCAGGAGGTGAGATTCAGCTGGGACCATTTCTGACCAGCATGAGTACACTTGGCCAAATGGCCTCCTCCTGCCCCGTACACCAGCTGTGACTCTGTTAACCCCTCCGGCGGATGCCTTACGTAAATGACATTCTCCCGAAATCGGATGTGGAGGTTCCGCAAAATCCCAGCTTCTTTCAGGTCCTCGATTCGAATCATGTCGTCCATTCCCTTCACAGAGCTGGGATGCATCTGCTCCACTCGATGCCTGTCTGCTGCGCCAATCCATAGCTCCTAAACCCAACGCAACGACCGTGTCAGTCACACTCCCCACTCAGCACCAGCAGATAATCCATGCACAGAGACCAAGGTGCAGTGCACCGGGATTAAAGTTGGGGTAGTGGGACTGTTCCCTATCCATGCGAGCCCCCCATTTGTGGGGATCTACACACCTAAGACACAATAGAGTCAAGTGTTTCCTTGTTTTTCCATGACCTTGCACCGTTGTGGGCACAGAGGTATTGGGGGGTGGGTGGGTTTGTTGGGCAGCGGATTAGGGCTGGTGGGGGAGGGGAGGGAGGAGAGATGATCGGGGCAAGGGTGGGGGGGATGTCTGATCATGGGGTGAGGGAGAGAGAATCTTGGGGTGAGGGGTCTCTGGCGGGGAGGGGAATCAGGAGTGAGGTTGGTTGGGAATATGGAGCAAAAAACAAACTGCTGGAGGAACTCAGCGGGTCAGGCAGCTTCTGTGGAGGCAGAGGGATAGTCAACATTTTAGATCGAGACCCTGCAGTTGGGGTGGTAAGGGGGAAAGATATGGTCTGGAAGACTATTTGGGGACAGTGGTTGGGCAAAAGGTTGGTGATGGGGCAGTGAGTTTGTTGGTGGGACAGTTGGAGGGTAAGGACCTGAGGGTGGGGACAATCACTGATTTAAACCAATCATCAATGAAGAAGATGGACGCTGCAGACTCCCTTGAGACCACAGGCCCCGACCCTGGGTTCAGGGCCTGAAAGAGACAGGAGGGGGAGGTTTAACAGTGAAGAGGCAGCAACTATCTGGGCAACAGTGTGAAGAGTGGGTCGGTCACTGACCTTGCCTTCATCATCCAACAGCAGGAACTTCCCAGAGCCAACCTGCTTCACCTCCGCCCCAATGGGCACGCAGAACTCTCCACCCTCGGTCTGGAGCCACACATGATCACCCTGCAAAAAGACCCCAGTGTTACGGACAGCCTGACTCTGTGGGACAGAGCTATTAAACACCCGCTACACTGAGAGCTCAACACACACACAGATTTAACCAGCTTGTGCAGATACATCAAACCCCCATCCATCTGATACAAAATACCTCAGGCTTCAACTCCATCTGTCTGCTGGAACAGTGAGAGTCATCACTGGGTTACTGTTTTATAAAGGTAGTAGATGATGAAGCAAATTGAACCTGGGGATGAGGCCAAGGTAAAAAATACAGAGAGTGCTAGAAACACTCAGTGGGTCAGGCAGAGGAAAGAGTAACACTCTGGCTCAACCTAAAACATTAACTCTGTTTTTCTCTCTCTACAGATGCTGCCTGACCTGCTGAGTATTTCCAGCATTTTTTGTTTTTGTTTCAGATTTCCTGCATCTGCAGTTTTTTGAAGACACAAGAGATAAGACAAGATGAGATAAGATAAGGCTAAGAAAACGTAATATAACATTTCTTTATTAGTCACATGTATGTTGAAACACACAGTGAAATGCATCTTTTGCAAAGAGTGTTCTGGGGACAGCCCGCAAGTGTCGCCACGCTTCCGGCACCAACAGAGCACGCCCACAACTTCCTAACCCGTACGTCTTTGGAATGTGAGACCGCAGCTACTGGGAGCTGGAGCAAAATACAAGCTGCTGGAAGAACAGTGGGTCAGGTAGTACCTGTGGAAGGAAATGGACAGTTGATGTTTTGGGTGGAGACCCTTCACCTGGACTTTGATATTCAATCCAAGTCACCTGCTGTCTGTGCCCTGTGTTCTGATGGCCATGTACCGAGTGTTCATTGTATGGTGACCTGACCTCAGTCACTTGTGGTGTGTGTGATGGTGGAGCATCACTCACCTCTGCCGCAATCACAGGTACCTCCCACTGCTTGAAGCGCCTGTCCTATCAGATCTCACTTTGCAGGGAGGCACCTGTCCTCACCTCTCCCCTCCTGTCCTATCAGTTCTCACTTTACAGAGAGATACCTCTCTTCACCTGTCCTGTCACATCACAGCAAAGCACCTATTTTAGTGGATTATATGATGCAGGGTCCCCTTCCCCCTCTGTTCTGCTCCACCACAACAGAGGAATTAGCCTCAGTTCATCACCCTCCCACTGCAACAGGTTGTGGTGCCCGGGAACTTTCCCTCACCCATTACCGCCCACCTTGGTGACAGACACGTGATGATGTGGACACAAGAACCTGGAGCAAAATACAAGCTGCTGCAGGAACTCAGCAGGTCAGGCAGCATCTGAGGAGTAGAGGGATGGTCGACATTTCGGGTGGACACCCTGCATCAGGGCTAATAGTGTAGAGGGAAGGTAGCCAGTAGAAAGAGGTGAGGGGGAGGAGTGAGATAATGTCCTACTTGTCCACCTCCACTTCAGGGACATGAACACTCCCCGATGATGTGATGGGTTTTATCAGAGGTTTATCCCAGCACTGAGTTTATGGGGCCTGATTGGTTCACAGTTTGGGCCAATGCATTGATATTAATTCTTAGTCACTGCATGAAAAGCGAACCACAGACATGAAGCTTAAAACTGGCCAGTAAGCTGTACTCTCTATGGATCACAGCCTTACAGCACCAGAGACCCATGTTCAATCCTAACTTCGGGTGCTATCTGTGTGGAGTTTGCACATTCTCCCTGTTACCACATGGGTTTCCTCCTGTTTCCTCCCTCATCCCAAAGACTTGCGGGTCAATAGGTTAATTGGCCTCTGTAAATTGTCCCGAGCGTGTAGGTGAGTGGTAGAATCCGGGGGGAGTTGATAGGAATGTGGGGAGAATAAAATCGGATTAGTGTAGGATTGGTGTCAATGAGTGGTTGAGGGTCGGCATAGACGGTGGGCTGAAGGGCCTGTTTCTGTGCTGTATCTCTCTATGACTCCAGGAGGTGACAGAGTGCTCCAGTAACTTAGTGGAGGAGTTCCTATTCACACTGACGTTAAAGCATCGGAAAACAACTTAAAACACTAAAAATAGCAACAAATGAGGGAAGAAGCAAGAAGTTTACCTCAACCTTGATGACACAAGTAGGGAGAAACCGCTGTGGGCTTGTCCCACTGCAGCAGCACTTGGCGTCAGCCTTGTTTATGTCGATAAGGTGGGGATTTCACAGAAGTTGTTTGACGGAGTGGAAGGAGGCCAGGGGGGTTCCCAAGCAGGACGCAACATAAGAAAACAGGAGCAAGAAGAGGCCACTTAGCCCCTCAAACCTGCCCCACTGTTCACTATGATCATGGCTGATCTATGCTGGCCTCAACTCCTCTTCTGTGCCAGATCCTCAAAGCCCTCAATTCCTCGATCTTTCAAATACTTATCTCTCTCCACCTTAACTATATCTAATGATCCGGCCTCCACCACCCTCAGGGGCAGAGAATTCCAGAGATTCACTGCCCTCTGAGAGAAGATATTTCTACACACCTCAGTTTTAAATATCCTGTAGCTGTGTTCCCTTGTCCGTGACTCTCCCACTGGTGAAAACATCTCAACATCTACTCTGTCAAGCTCCCTTAGGATCTTATATGTTTGAATAAGGTCACCCCTCATTCTCCTAAACTCCAAGGAATAGAGACCCAAACTGTCCAGCTTCTCTTGATAGGACAACCCCTCATCCCAGGAGTTAGCCTGGTGAATCTTCCTTGGACTGCCTCCATTGCTGCTGTATCCTTAGATAATGGGACCAAGACTGTGCCTAGTATTCCAGGTGTGGTTTCACTAACACTCTGCACAACTGTAACAAAGCATCCCTGTTCTTAAATTCCCACCCCTTTGCAATCAAGACCAACATGCCGTTTGCTGCCTTAGCTACCTGTTGGACCCGCCTGCTAACTTCCTTTTGGTTCATGCACTAGAACATGAACTGTAAACAGGACAGTGGCTACATCTTGCAGTTTGAATCACTCTTGAGTCAACTTGACTCAACTCAACTTGAGTCACTCACTGCACTATCGTCCTCTGAATCACCTGCAGTACATTGACACAGCTGGATAAAACTTGCTCAAAGGCAAAGCTCGGAAGGTTACGCACCCACTTGGTGGTCAATGAAATTGGTTCATATGGGTGCTTGATTATCAGCATGCTGTGGGGGAGAGAGAGGACAGGGGGGAGGGGTCAGAGGGTGAGAAGAAGAGAGCAGGGCAAAGGAGAGGGATTGGAGGAGAGAGGGGACAAGCTTTTGGAGGAAACAGCGGATTGGAGGAAAGAGACATAGAACTTCAGGTCAAGGGGCTAGGGGATTGGTGGAGAGAGGGGACAGGGGATTGCAGGAGAGAGAGGGAATGGGTGATTGTAGGAGAGGGGAACGGGTGATTGAAGGAGAGAGGGGAATGGGTGATTGGAGGGGAGAGGGGAACGGATGATTGGAGGGGAGAGGGGAACGGGTGATTGGAGGGGAGAGGGGAACGGGTGATTGGAGGGGAGCGGGGAACTGGTGATTGTAGGAGAGGGGAACGGGTGATTGGGGAGAGAGGGGAACGGGTGATTGGAGGGGAGAGGGGAACGGGTGATTGGAGGGGAGGGGGGAACGGGTGATTGGAGGGGAGGGGGGAACGGGTGATTGGGGAGAGGGGAACGGGTGATTGGAGGGGAGAGGGGACAGCGGATTGGAAGAGAAAGGGGGGCAGGTGATTGAAGGGGGGTCAGGGATTGGAGGAGGGGAGGGGTGATTGGAGAAGGGGAGCAGGTGATTGGAGGAGAGGGGGAAGGGGATTGGAGAAAGGAGGGAATGGCAGATTGGGGAATGAGGAAAGAGGGATCTGGGTGAAGACAGGACGGGACGTGGAGCGAGATGAGCTGGTATCCACCCCAGTACCTCTGGAGAAGCTCGACAACAGGCGCCTGTACCCTGTGGGCCGTTCAGAGATGACTATCAATTGAGGCTGGAAGGCCAGTCCCTCAGTTAAAGGAGCCAGTAACTGTCTGTACAGAGGGCTTTATATCAATCCATTCTTCATCTCTGATCATTACTTGCCAAAATAAAATGCTTCCCTACCTAATCTGCTCAATCCTGTTTCCTTCATTCTCTCCATTTTCCGCTTAAGACTAAAATTCTGATTGGTTTGTTAGCTGCGCACATCTCCAACTTGTTTCTGGTGACCATTAAATATTTCACTATGTTTGTACTTATCCTTTACCATGAGCACTTCAATGAGCTATTCATTTGCTGAGCAGGTTAGATTAATTCCAACAACAGCATAGCAGCAAAAATCTAAACGACCTTCGGTAGTGGTGGAGTAGATAGAAGGTAATAGAGGGTGCAAGGGTGCAGTGTGAACTGAATGATATAAATGTAAAAGGTGATCATGTAGTGCACCCAGTGGAAGCCCACACAGTCACAGAGACAATGTGCAAGCTCCACGCAGACAGCACCCAAGGTCAGGATTGAACCAGGGTCTCTGGAGCTTTGAGGCAGTGACTCTACTAGCTGTGCCCCCCTTAAGGAGACATGGTGGTCACATACACTCATGTTTGAAAGTGACCAGACAAGTTAATGAAAGGTTGCACGAGCATTGAGAATTCTTGGCTTGAAATATCCAAGGGAACGGAGTACAAAAGCCAAGACATTGTGCTAAACCTTTATAAGTCACAGGTTAGGCCATGGTCAGTGTTTGCAGTGCTGGGCACCCTCTTCACGTTCTCCCTGTGACTGCTTGGATTTACCCTGGATGCTCCAGTTTCCTCCCATACTGTAAAGACATGCAGTTTGGTAGGTTAATTGGCCACTATAAATGGGTGAGTGGTAGAATCTTGGGGGGAGTTGATGGGAATGTGTGGAGAATAAAATGGGATTAGTGTAGGATTGGTGTAAATGGGTGGTTGAGGGTTAGTGCAGACTCAGTGGGCTGAAGGGCCTGTTTCTGTCCTGTATCTCTCTGAATCTATGTTTAATATTATACAGAGTTTGCAATAAACAAGAAGGAATTTTTCCCTTTGGCAAGTAGCACGCTAACCACGTGGAATAAAAGTCCCTAATTTCCAGGGAGAAATAGTGGTGGCCCTTAACACAGGAAGCAATGATCTCCCATGTCACCATTGCTGCATTTCACGCAGTCGGTTTGGTGGCAAACTTTGATCAGTAAAATAATAACATAATTCCTTACCGCTCTCAGAGTGACCATAGCGATCAGCGGCACCTCCTTCTCTCAGTAACTTCAGAAGGGAAAAAAAGAGAATTAAAATGCATGAAGGCACCAAACACTGTGATGGTCTGCGGTCTCAACCCTTGCCTGCTCCAGGACTGAGGAAACAGCAGTAACACAGAAATACAGCACAGATTTCACCTGTTTTGAAGACTGCACGGCAAGTGGAATTTGCCTTCAATAAATATATCCCCTTACATTTTTCTTTCAATTTCCTTTAACTATAACCTGTAGTTCAACAAATGAATTAACTCTGTGATGTGATGCACACAGTGAAAAACTTTGACCTTTTTAATCATAGGTAGTCCACACCCAGAAATATATGTGCAACAGGGTGTGTGTAAGAGAGAGAGAGAGAGCGAGAGACAGGGAAAGCGACTTAAAGAATGAGGGAGATAGAGAAGAGAGAGAGAGAGAGAGAGAGAATGAGGAGAGAGAGAGAGAATGAGGAGAGAGAGAATGAGGAGAGAGAGAGAGAATGAGGGAGAGAAAAAAAATGAGAGATAAAAAGAGAGAAAGCGATAGAGACAGACAGACAGAGAGAGGGACAGAAAGATTTTTAACCAGCCATCCAGAAATCCCACCTCTTCTCTGCCTAATTGGAGGGTTTCTAAATTTACACTCAGGATTTGGATCTTTATTGGCAGGCCTGCACTTGGAGCCCTTCCTGGATACCTTGAGGAGGTGAAGATGAGCCTTCTCTGATCCAGTAATGGCTCGTGTTGACACCGGGATGGAATGTGTCTGGGTGGTCTGCAGTCCCTCTCAGTCTCCTGGGTGATGGATGTTACAGAACACGGTAAACCTGTTGAAGTGGCCTCGCCGAGTTCCACCGACAGATTGTAGAGAGAGATGGTAGGTTCTCAAGCCAGGGGAGGGAGGGTGCTGAGGGCAAGTATCTAAAATATTCACCTATCAAATGAACAAAGGAGAAAATGGATAACGAGGGTCACACATTATTAATAGGGCAGCAGAGAGGTACAACTAGGAGAGCTGCTGCCTCACAATGCCAGAGACCCGGGTTCAATCCTGACCTCCAGCACTGTCTGTATGGAGTTTGCATGTTCTCCCTGTGACCGTGTGGGCTTTCTCCGAGTGCTCCGGTTTCCTCCCACATCCCAAAGACATGCGGGTTGGTAGGTTAATTGGCCGCTGTAAATCACCCCTAGTGTGTGGGTGAGTGGTACAATCTGGACGGATTTGATAGGAATGTGGGGAGAATAAAATTGAGGCTAATGTAGGATTTGCGTAACTGGGAGGTTGATAGACCCATTGGATCAAAGGATCTGTTTCCGTGTTATATATTAACTCGATGTTAATTACCTTTAACACATTTAGATCAGAGCAAAGTATTATTATGGAACATATTATGTTAAGGCACCATGTGGGCTATAATGGCATAAAGTTCCAGATCCTGGATTTGAATCGAGAGACAGAGGTTTGAATCCAAACCAGGAAAGTGAAAGTCAGATGAGAAACTACTGCTGGTGTCAGTAAAACTACTGAATAGTTGTAAAAACCCATCTGACTCACTCAAGTGCTCCTGAGGAATGAGATTTACCCTCCCGGCTCTGACTGGCTGATGGATGACCCCAGATCCAAAGTAGGGTGGCTGAATCAACCCCCTCTAAACTGTCAACCAAACCAAGGCCAATGATCTTGTCATGAGACCCGCAACCCAAAGGATGAGTCAAGAAGAAACAGTTCAGCCCTATTTGTCTTTACTTGTCTACCTGCACTTTCTCTGTAGCTGCAACACTATATCCTGCATTCTGTTTTCTCTTTACTACCTCGATGTACTTATGTCTGGCATGATCTGTCTGGATAGCATGCAAAACAAAAGCTTTTCATTGTATGTCAATATGCGTGACAATAATAAACCAATACCAAATAAAGTTTTGGAACACAAGCTTAACTCAGACCCAGATTCCATTAAGAATGACCAAGCGATGTATTCCGACTGTGAACATCATGCACCCACAGCCAGATACACCCGACTCAGGGTGAAGGGATGATGATATCTGTTGTCAACAATTCCAGGAAGTGCAATAGACTCCCTGTTGTTGCTATGTCTTTGTATGGCTAACGTGAACACAGTCCGAAGGGCAACGTTATCTGCCTGGAGACGTTGTGCATGTTGGAGTGAAGTCAGTGTGGGCTGGTTAACCATTTATAGTTTTTACAATGCACTGAATAATCACGCCCAGAAGCAGAGCCCCCACCAGCCACCAGGACTAACTCGCCATCAGCTTCAAGAGAGGTCAGAGTCCAATGTGACGCAATATTCCTCGCCTGAGCTGGGGCTTGTTCCTGTCCCAACAGGAAGTAGTGAGGTGGGAGCAAAGGTCACTGAGGGGGTCAGCAACGGGCGGGTCCCACTCACAGTCCAGCGGGGGTGCTGGGCCTGAGAGCAATGAATCATGGAGAGAGGTACAGCACAGAGGCAGGCCCTTCGGCCCACTGAGTCTGTAACGACCATCAACCCCCCATTTACACTAATGCTATTTTATTCTCCCCACATTCTAAAGGGCCGTTAAATATAGGAGCAAAATTAGGCCATTTGGCCCATCGAGTCTGCTCCACCATTCAGTCATGGCGAATATTTTTCTCTCAACCCCATTCTCCTGCCTTCTCCCTGTGACCCTTAACCCCCTTACAAGTCAAAAACCTATCAATCTCTGCCTTAAGTACACCCAGTGACTTGGCCTCCTCAGCTCTCTATGGCAATGAATTCCACAGATTCGCCACCCTCTGGCTAAAGAAATTCCTCCTCATCTCAGTTTTAAAGGGATGTCCCTTTATTCTGGGGCTGTGCCCTCAGATCCTGGGATCTCTTACTAATGAAAGGCATCCTCTCCATGTCCACTGTATCCTGGCCTTTCAGTATTCGTTACGTTTTAATGAGATCCCTCCTCATCTTTCTGAACTGCATTGAGTACATGCCCAGAGACATCAGATGTTCCTCAACTCCCCCCAGATTCCCCCACTAACCCACACACTAGGGGAAATTTACCAACCCACATGTCTTTGGGATGAAGGAGGAAACCAGAGCGCCCAGAGGAAACTCACACAGTCACAGGGACAACACTCAAACTATACACAGAGAGCACCGGAGGTCAGGATCAAACCCAGGTCTCTGGCGCTGTGAGGCAGCAGCTCTGTCCCATGGCAGACCACAGTGGGTGAGGTCAGATTTACCAAAGTGCGGGCGAGGGATGGAGTGGAGGGCGTCCTTGATGGTGGTACAGCAGTGCTTGAATGTGTCGTGTCCTCCAGTGTTGCAGATGATGTGTTGATAGTAGTTAGAGATAAGAATTGAAAAAGAATTGATGGGAATGTGGGGAGAATAAAATCAGATTAATGTAGGATTAGTGTAAATGGGGGGTTGATGGTCGGCACAGACCCGGTGGGCTGAAGGGCCTGTTTCCAGCGTGTATCTCCGTAGGACCTTAACATTAGTTCTGGCCCAGTAATTGTGGTACAGTGGTTATACTTGCAAAGCTATTGGTAACTAATTAGTGAGCTGATCATTGACAATTTAGTATCACAAGGGCTGATCTTGACAGACCGATAGTGTTGTACATGGAGGAAATGTCCTTTTCCAAATTCAGCCTCAGCATGGGAAGTTAGTGATCGGAGCTGTCGTAAACCTGCCAGTTCCAGTACCTTCAGAAACTGTGCCCAATAAGCTCAGGGGGACCAGCCTTGCCTTCCCAAATCATCAGCCAGTGAATGAACAACAGAGCCAGTGTGTCAGGTCAGTGACCCTGAAACAAAGGGTCTCGGATCAAAGACCCTGACTTTGTTTCTCTTTCTACGGATGCTGCCTGGTTCTGGGCGCTTCCAACATTGTCTGGTTTTGTTTCAGATTTCTAGCACATGCAGATTTTTGATTTTCATTAGTCATTGAACGACGGAATCTGGGGCAATGAGCTGCCGGAAGAACTCAGTGGGTCGAGCAGCATCTGTAGAGGGAAGGGAATTGTTTCGGGTGATCTGATGTCATTGATAACAGGTCTTACTCCAAGGGTAAGGCCAGAATTTGGTGAGGTGTTCTCAATAAGCAATAACAGAGACCTTAGGCCCAACAGACAGTTGAATGTTTAAGGGCAGGTCAAATCCCATGGATATTATTAAAGTAGACAACCTCCAACAGAGGGAATTTAACCACCTACTCCTGACATTTAATGACATAACATTTCCTTCAACTAGGGAGATCACTGTTAACCAGAGCCTCAACTGGACCAACCACAGAAATCCCATGATGTGGCAAGGTTAGAGGCTGAGTATCCTGCAGTGATTGACTCACCTCCTGATCCACTGGGGCTTTTCCATCTTCAAGACACGTCAGGAGTGAGATGGAACGTTCTCCATCTGGAAGCTTGACGCCATCCAGCTCGCCTAATCAGCACCCATCACCCACCCAACACGTTCATTCCCCACCAACTCTGCTTCTCCCTCCACAGATGCTGCCTGACCTGCTGCATATCTTAGCAGTTTCTGTTTCTACTATAGCCGTCGGCAGTTCTAGTTACTGATTGATGTAATCCACTGAACAATGCACCCTGCTTAAAGCTCAAGATGTTTCCAAGCCCACCGTACTCTTCCAGTGAGTTACCTTGGATTTACATCCTCACCCCTGATTGGCTAATCTGCCTCTGTGTCGATCTACTGACCATTGGACCTTACTCTAGTCCTGGAGACACAAGAGACTGCAGATGCTAGAATATGGAGCAAAAAACAAACTGCTGGAGGAACTCAGCAGGTCAGGCAGCATCTGTAGAGGGAAACGAACTGTCGATATTTTGGATCAAGACCAGTCCAGCAGGGTAACACCTTTCTCAGTGCAGTGCCTGTGGACCCATCAGCAGCTCTGTGATCCCACTGGGTGCGCGTACACACACACACACACACACACACACACACACACACACACACACACACACACACACACACACACACACACACACACACACACACACACACACACAAAGATTTGCTGGCTAAAAGGATTCACCCAGTAACCCTGGAGCCGTTCAGATCTCCCGTCCCTGTGGAGTCTGTCCACCCACACTGATACTGACCCAGGGTCAGTCACTGCTGTCCTCACCCACAGTACCAGTGTTGCCACTTTCCCCGAGCTAACCCAACACTGTGAGTGCCTCCCACTGTGTTCCCCAACACTACCAGTGCTCACACTGTCCCTGAGCTAACCCAACACTGCCAGTGCCTCTCACTGCCACTGTGCTCCCCAACACTGCTGGGTCACAGGGGATCTTGAAGCTTGACCCAAAGTTGTTTCTTTCTCTTGTATGAAAGATCTACAGTATTCTTTCCACCCTTGTCACCAGTTTGGGTGCATATCGTACCTGCTTGTACCTGGAATATACTGAATCTTTCTAACAGACATGGGGAGCTGGTGAAGCAAGTGTATCAGGTGACTTCCCCTCTCTCTGCCTACACTACATGTGTGTGCATGTCACATCAAATCCACGTCACATATTTACGAACTGCACACTGTCCGCCTCAGACAGGGTGAGAATGCAGCAGTGAAAACTGGTGTTTTTGTCAGCAAGTTGGACTTCAGCTTTCACCATGAGTTGGTGTGACACAGCATCAACCAACACAGCCTCACCCGAAACCAACCAGTGGTTCTCACCCTCACTGTCCAGTTCTAAGCTGTGGCTCAGAAGCCATTTTCAAGATGACAATGGTTGAGTTCATAGTTACTCACGAGGGGAGTTGCATCAAAGAAGCCCTCAACCAGGAGGGCAGTAATTAATTGTTAGATTCCCTTAAACTGGCCATGTAGATCAAAGATTGAATGCTTGATGGTCAGCAGGAACTAGGTGCACCAAAGGGCCTGTTTCTGTTCTCTGTCTCTTTATAACTCGAGGAAATAAAAATGAATATAATCAGAATTCTTCACCCAAACAATAAAAGATTTATGGAATATGTGACTGAAACAAAGAGGTCCAAACAGCAAATGAAATTCATCAAGAAAGGAGCAGGCTGTTTGAGTTTTCCAAAAAGATCTTTGGCCTAAAACACTGTATGTATGTAACACTTCCAGCCACAGGCCCAGTGAGGACATTGACCGGTGCCATACATGGAAACAAAGAGTGTTAAAAAATTGGTCAGCTTGGTACACTTGCTGCATATGCAGTACAGTAAAACTCCAATAATCTGCTATTTGAAAGTTCCAATGGTTCGGCATCCAACTCACTGGGTGAGGTGTTGCAGTCCCCGTCCCCTCACAGGGCCCTGGTTCCCGAGCTCCCCTGAAATGTGCCAAGTTCTTTGGAAAACTTATTATTCTACGAAGTAAAATCTAAAAAAAACTGTGGATTTAAAGTGTGTAGGTGTTTCATAGGAAAACATCCAATAGTCCAGAATATCACCAAAGTCCTGAGTGTGCTGGATTATTGGAGGCTGACTGTATTTCTAGAAGTGGGAATTCACTGGTTGATGATAACCTTCATATATAGTGAGGGAATTCAGTGACTGAGAGCAGATCTCCTGTTACAGCGAGGGCCACTGACTGAAAATGAAGACATCAAACTGACAATGGGCCCATGCGCTGAGCGTATTCCTTCCGCTGTGGTGATGTATGTAGAAACATAGAAACATAAACATAGAAAACCTACAGCACAATTCAGGCCCTTCGGCCCACAAAGCTGCGCCGAACATGTCCCTACCTTAGAGACCTATAGCCCTCTATTTTTCTCAGCTCCATGTACCTATCCAAAAGTCTCTTAAAAGACCCTATTGTATCCGCCTCCACCACCGTTGCCAGCAGCCCATTCCACGCACTCACCACTCTCTGAGTAAAAAACTTACCCCTGACATCTCCTCTATACCTACTTCCCAGCACCTTAAACCTGTGTCCTCTTGTGGCAACCATTTCAGCCCTAGGAAAAAGCCTCTGACTATCCACCCGATCAATGCCTCTCATCATCTTATATACCTCTATCAGGTCCCCCCTCATCCTCCGTCGCTCCAAGGAGAAAAGGCCGAGTTCCCTCAACCTGCTTTCATAAGGCATGATCCGCATTCCAGGCAGAATCCTTGTAAATCTCCTCTGCACCCTTTCTATGGCTTCCACATCCTTCCTGTAGTGAGGCGACCAGAACTGAGCACAGTACTCCAAGTGGGGTCTGACCAGGGTCCTATATAGCTGTAGCATTACCTCTCGGCTCCTAAATTCAATTCCACGATTGATGAAGGACAATACACCATATGCCTTCTTAACCACAGAGTCAAGCTGTGCAGCTGCTTTAAGCATCCTATGGACTCGGACCCCAAGATCCCTCTGATCCTCCACACTGCCAAGAGTCCTACCATTAATACTATACTCTGCCATCATATTTGACCTACCAAAATGAACCACTTCACACTTATCTGGGTTGAACTCCATCTGCCACTTCTCAGCCCAGCTTTGCATCCTATCTATGTCCGGCTGTAACCTCTGACAGCCCTCCACACTATCCACAACACCTCCAACCTTTGTGTCATCCGCAAACTTACTAACCCACCCCTCCACTTCCTCATCCAGGTCGTTTATAAAAATCACAAAGAGTAAGGGTCCCAGAACAGATCCCTGAGGTACACCACTGGTCACTGACCTCCATGCAGAATATGACCCTTCAACAACCACACTTTGCCTTCTGTGGGCCAGCCAGTTCTGAATCCACAATGCAATGTCCCCTCGGATCCCATGCCTCCTTACTTTCTCAATAAGCCTTGCATGGGGTACCTTATCAAATGCCTTGCTGAAATCCATATACACTACATCTACTGCTCTCCCTTCATTGATGTGTTCAGTCATCTCCTCAAAAAATTCAATCAGGCTGTCTCCAGTGACAGAGATTCTTGCATACAGTTCATTGCCAGTGAGGTATTACCCTTAATTTAACATTCGCAATAAGAGAGAGTTGTCATACGGTAATTTCTCCATTTACAAACATTCATTTTATGAATTTTCACTGTAACACCATTCACTTTTTGGGATTTACAAAGCTATTTTTTATTATAACAAATAGCACAGCACTCTCCACCCCCAGGAATACTGTTACCAAAACTCTGATAATAGTCTTTTCAATTTGCAAAATTTCACTTATGAGAATGTTTTCCAGGAACATATCCTGCTTGTAAATCGACAAATGACTGTTTCATTAACTCCCAGGAATCTTGATTCAGTGCAATAGACAGTTTCTTAACTTTGGCTATGTTATTAAACAAGTTTGCCTTTATAAACATGTAGATGACCCAAGAGATGGACCAAGCACCACAGGGGATGTTCTTCTTCAAAAAATGTTTTTCCATAAGTGGATAAGCCAAACTTCCACAGGGCGATCTGGTGCAGAGTCAGAGGTTTGACGTACAGCTGGCTAGCACATGCTGCCTCTCTCTGACTGCTCTTCTGAGACAGACTTGGATGAAAGAGAAGGAATTGTGTCATCCCAGAGCAATATCCTGGCAGGTGGTAGGCAACAGAAAATAAATCAATTCGGAGCAAAAGGCATCCAGGAAAAGTGTTGAAGTTTACCATTTTAATAGCAGGAGCTCAGATCTGAAGTTTCTCGCTCTTTAGGTGTGGATATTAACTGGCATTGCCTGGGCTGAGGCCCTTAAGTAAAAAGGAAAGTTCCCAACACTGTAAACCCACAATAAAATCAGAATTACCCAGAGAACGGGCTGTGACTTTGTCAGCACCTGGTGTGAGGAGCCATTCATCGAGAGGGCAGAGGGGTGCATAAGGACATCTTGAATTTAGCAATCCTTGGTGCTGACAACTTTGGTCGCCTGAGTTAACCTGAGCCTCTCCCACTGGGATAAGAAGCTCAGGGATTGGTGGAACTTTCTCCGCCAGAGCTGACCCTTCTGGAACAAGCTGATCATAGAGTTGGTATTTAGTAATTCCTCTATTTACAAATGTTAAATTTCTGTATTTTTCATTGTAATGTCATTGGCTCTTTCCCCATTCTACTGAGCTATTTTTTCCTATAATGAATACAAGCCTCTCTCCACCAACAGAAATACACTATGCCAAAATATCCAAAGGCATTCCGCCAGTTTTTTCAATTTATGAAATTTTATTTAACAAGATGGGCAGCTGGTTGAGAATCTCCTCACAATTCCAACTATACAGGTCCAATTCTGACCTCCGCTTTTCCCTGTGACCATGTGGGCTTTTTCCGGGTGCTCTGGTTTCCTCCCACATCCCAAAGACGTGCAGTTGGTAGATTAATTGAGCACTTAAATTGTCCCTAGTATATTGGTGAGTGGTGGATTCCGGAAGGAGTTGATGGGAATGTGTGGAGAATACAATGGGATTAGTGTAGGACAGGTGTGAATGGGTGGTTGATGGTTGGCACAGACTCAGTGGGCCGAAGGGCCTGTTTCAGTGTTGTGTCTATCTGTGATCCGAGGAAATGCTTTGTGGGAATGCATTTCTTTTGTAAATCAAGGAATGTCTGAAAGTTGTTGTCATTTGGTTGGGATGGAATTCATCCGGGGTTGCAAGAAGGAATTACGGTAGAAGTGATGCATTATCACAAGCAGTCAATTCTTGTGGTAACACTGGAGTAGCTCTATGTTCCACTTCGATTCACGAAAAGGGAAATGGATAAACTAGGAAACTACAGCTCCGCTTGACATCGGCAGTGGGGAAGTAATTGGAAACGAGCAACACAGGCAAAGTAAACTTTCATTTGGAAAGGTTAATAACAAAAAAAAGGCAGCAAATTTACTTCAGTGGGAATATACAGTATGTTTGTCAATCTTGAGAAGGTTGATCAAGCCAGTGGATATTTTATATGTGGCCTTGTGAAAGGCTTTCATCAATAGGAGGCTTATTGAGAAATGGAAGCCCATTGAATTAAGGAGAAAGTTGAGGTGGATGTAAACATGATTGTAACTGGTCGGTGCTTTACAGGGCTGTTCCCAGGAGTCCAATTTGGAGCCATTAATCTTTCTGATTTTAATAAATAATCTAGACATCTTTGTAAGAAACTTAACAAAATAAACAATGAAGATAGTTGTAGACTATAAATGTAAGGATGAAATATTCAGAACCTTACAACATGGAGTTCACTGCAGAGAAGTGTGAAGTGATGCACTCTTGGAGTCCAACATGTGAAGGCAATGCAGTAAAACCCTGTAAACCCCTGTCCAACTACTCAGAAATCCCAATGGTTCAGCATCACCAGGTGAGGTTTGCAATTTCCACATGCTGACTCCTCATTTCCCATGCTCCCTTTAAATTCTGTTGGCTGCACTCCCTTGAAACTTACTGGGTTTGCTGAAATATAACCGTGTAACATCCTTCTTTAAAGTGAATTAAAAGTGTGTTGGAGTATTAATAAAATAATATCCGATAGAGCAGGAAGTCTGCCAGTCCAGCAGCACCAAAGTGCTGGATTACCAGAGTTTTACTGTACTATAAGGGGCACTATTTCCAAAAGTCCAGATAAACAGAGAGGTCTTTGCCTACATATACAGGCCAACCCAGGTTACAGTCGCCCAACTTACAGACACCCTTATATATGAATGAGCTCCCATAATATTGCTAAATTACAACATCCAATGTACATACATATTTAGTTCCTCCGAACAACAGAACTAGTTTCTCTTCTCTCTCTCCACTTTTAGTAAGATAAGATATGTTTATTTGTCACATGTACATCAAATCACACTGTGAGATGCATCTGGGGGCAGCCCGCAAGTGTCGCCACGCTTCCGGCGGCAACATAGCATGCCCACAACTTCCTAACCCGTACTTCTTCGGAATGTGGGAGGATACCGGAGCACCCGGAGGAAGCCCACGCAGACACGGGGAGAACGTACAATCTCCTTACAGACAGCGGCCGGAATTGAACCCAGGTCACTGGCGCTGTAAAGCATTAAGCTAACCGCTACACTACCGTGCCTTTCTTGTAAGTCTTATGTGCTTTTCACGTCATTCATTACAATACTCCGGCGGTATGAGTACCGCATCAAGTGATTTTTGTTTTTTAACTTAGAGGCAAAATCGACCGATGGACATCTGTAAAATGGAACCAGCTTGTACCCAGGGGCGGCTTGTACAAAGTTAGCATGGCAATTTGACTCAGGCGGTTTTAAGCATGCAGATCACGTAAGTTTGTAACTAGCTATAACCTTGTATATCAGTGGTTAAGCATAGGATGTCACAGTCACTGGCAATTTATCCTGAGTGGGGGATGAGGAGATGTCATTTCTCTGAGTTCACTGGATCTAAAACACAGTATCAGGTGGAGACTAATCCCACCAACTTTAAAAGAGTGGTACCCAGGAACACGGAACCCGACGTGGAGTGTGAGACTGGGCATGAGTGTGGTTCAGAGATCCAGTAAAGATACTCCAGTCCGTGCAGCCTCCTTCCATCTCTCAGCTTCCAATAAAATTCTGATAATCCGGCACAGGAACGCTGTTGGTGCTGGACATTACGCGTATTTATAATAAACTTCTCAGTGAACTCAGCAGGTCAGGCAGCATCCATGGAGGAAAATGGGCAGTCGGTGTTTCAGGTCGAGACCCTTCATCGGGACCCAGCTTTTTGTGTGTTGCTCCAGATTCCAGCATCTGCAGTTTCCTCTGTGTTCTCAGTGAACCCAGTAGGTTTAAAAGGAGCGGGAAACAGGACCCTGGTTGGTTTAAAGAGCGTGCAGGAACTGGGGCCCCATTGGGTGGGAAGGGAGCACAGGAAAGGTTATCTGTTGAGACAGGTAGTGAACCATTGGGATTTTGGATCGGAAAGCGGATTATCAGAGCTTTACTGAACACAGGAAGTATGATACCTTCTCCCCACAGCCATTCTCGCTGAGATAGAAAGCTGAAACGATGACTCTCCTTCCAAGGGGCAGAGGCTTCCCGACCACTGAATATGATCATGGGCGATCTATGCTGGCCTCAACTCCTCTTCTGTGCCATTACCCTCAGTTCCTGTCTTTCAAAAAGTTATCTATCTCCATCTATATCTAATGATCCGGCCTCCACCACCCTCGGGGGCAGAGAGTTCCAGAGATTCACTGCCCTCGGAGAGAAGAAATTTCTACACACCTCAGTTTTAAATTACTGTCTCCTTACTTTGCAGCTGTGTCCCTTTACAATGTACAAAATTTCACTTAACAGATCTGTTTCCAGGAACTCATCCCTTCCATACACCGGCAGCCTTAGTTAACCACCTTCGCACTGACTGATTCTCCCTGTGATATTTCCCCATTTTAGCAGAAACCTGTGAGTCAGTCAGATGGTGGCACAACAGGACAGGACGTTAAACGTCATGGTACCAGGAATTAGGCCAGGAAAGTCTCAGACCAATGAAGGCCTCGTCGCTGAGGAAACCAGAGAGCATTTTACCAGCACATCTCCAAATGAGAGGTGTTCTTCATGCAGAGTCGGGCGAATGTGCACTGATCCTCATTGAAGGGTTTGCAGTGGGAAGGGTGAGCAGCTTCAAGTTCCTGGCTGTCAACATCTCGGATGATCTATCCTGGGCCCAGCACATAGATGCAACCACAAAGAAGGCGCGCCATTGTCTCTACTTTCTTAGAAATTTAAGGAGATTCAGCATATCATCGAAGATTCTGACAAACTTCTACAGATGTACAGTGGAAACCATTCTGACTGGTTGCATCACGGCCTGGTATAGGAACTCCAATGCACAGGAACACTAGAGGCTACTCACAGTGGTGGACTCAGCCAGTTCCATCATGGGTACAGCTCTCCCCACCATTGAGGACATCTACAAGAGACGATGTCTCAGGAAGGTGACATCCATCATTAAGGACCCCCATCATCCTGGCCATGCCCTCTTCTCATTGCTGCCATCAGGCAGGAGATAGAGGAGCCTGAAGACCCACATCTCAAGGTTTAACAACAGCTTCTTCCCCACTGCCGTCAGGTTCTTGAACTGACCTGAAAAACCCTATCACCAACTCAGACTATATTTAGAACAGAGAACATTACGGCACAGTACAGGTCCTTTGGCCCATGATGTCCTACTCTATCTAACCCCTTCCCTCCCACATAACCCTCCATTTCTCTATCATTCATGTGGTTATCTAAGAGTCTCTTAAATGTCCCTAATGTATCTGCCCCCACAACCTCTGCCTACAGTGCGTTCCATGCACCCACCACTCTCTGTGTAAAAATCTTACCTCTGATATCCCCCCATACCTTTCTCCAATCACCTTAAAATTATGCCCCCTCATGCTAGTCATTTTCACCCTGGGAAAAAGTCTCTGACTATCTAATCGATCTATGCCTCTTATCATCCTGTACACAAGTCACCTCTCATCTTCCTTTCCTCCAGAGAGAAAAGCCTGAGCTCTCTCAACCTATCCTCATAAGACGTGCCCTCCAATCCAGGCAGCATCCTGGTAAATCTCCTCTGCACCCTCTCTAAAGCTTCCACATCCTTCCTATAATGAGGCAACCAGAACTGAATGCAATACTCCAAGTGTGGTCTGACCAGAGTTTTATAGAGCTGCAACATTATTTCGTGGCTCTTGAACTCAGTACCCCAACTAATGAAGGCCAACACACCATACACCTTCTTAACAACCCTATCGACCTGTGCGGCAACCTTGAGGAATCTATGGACGTGGACCCCAAGATTCCTCTGTTCCTCCACACTGCTAGGAGTCCTGCCATTAACCTTGTATTCTGCCTTCGAATTCGATCTTCCAAAGTGCATCACTTCACACTTCTCTGGCTTGAACTCCATCTGCTCAGACCAGCTCTACATCCTATCAATGTCCTGTTGTAACCTACAGCAAACTTCCACACTATCCACAACACCACCAACCTTTGTATCATCTGCAAACTTAGCAACCCACCCTTCCACATCCTCATCCATTTATAAACAACACAAAGAGCAGGGGCCCCAGAACAGATCCCTGCGGAACACCACTGGTCACCGACCTCCAGGCAGAATACTCTCCATCTACAACCACCCTCTGTCTTCTATGGGCGAGCCAATTCTGAATCCACACAGACACGTTTCCCTGGATCCCATGCCTCCTGACTTTCTGAATGAGCCTGCCATGAGGAACCTTATCAAATGCCTTACTAAAATCCATGTACACCACATCCACAACTGTACCTTCATCAATGTGCTTTGTCACATCCTCAAAGAATTCGATCAGGCTCATGAGATCTGCATAAACCATTGGATTGGCACAATATGTGACTTTAGGAAGGAACTGGGGGAAGTGGGAAGTGTAGAACAAATGGCGCCATTATTGTTTGCACCAGTTCTTCCAAAGTTAGACCTTTTCCCTGTGATAATTCTCATTCCCTTAGTTATCCAACTCCCTTTTGAAAACTGTTAACCTCACCTTCACCACCCCGAAAAGCAGCAAACTCCAGGTCACAAACTCAATGCAGCAAGACAGAAATCAGATCCCTTCTGTTTTGTTGGCAATGAGCATTGGTTTGGTCCCTGTGGTCTGGGCCCTTCGGTACGAGGGAACAGTTTCTCCACATTTACGCCTTTAAAACTGTTCATGATTTGGAACACTTCTAACAAACTATGTTTGTTGATGGATGTGATGTACAGATGTGATGAATGATGCTAAAATTCAGTACATGTGACAATAGTAAACCAATTTACCAATTGTTAGTTACTGATGACAACAGCAGGGGCCATCCAGCCCATCACATCCCTGCCAGCCCCCACCAGTCCTTCTGTCCTTGCACCCCTGCCACTGATTTGCTCTCACGTGTCCACCCACCTACTCTGAAGGGTAGTTTACAGCAGCCAATTGACCTTGCTGCTGAGATGTGGGAGAAAACCGGAGCACCTGGGGGAATCCTGCACTGACAGGACCAGAGGTCAGGATTGGACCCAGGTCACTGGAGGCATAATTTCCTCTGTTCCAAAGACAACAAACCACAGTTTGTTTAGTCTCTCCGTACAACTCCTGAGTACACTTGATTGCCAGCATGGACATAGTGGGCCGAAGGGCCTGTTCCTCCGCTCTATGACTCTATAAATGGTTGCTCATCATTTCCGCGGAACTCCTCCAGATGCTTGAAGTCTTGACCTCCTTTCTGAAACAGGGTGCCCAGAAGATTTTGGAGTGACTTGATAAGATAATAAACATTACTCATGGAGAAAGACTGAACAAACAGGAACTCTTAGCATGGGAAATTCTGAGTCGATTTGAAATGTGTGGTCAAAATTACAGTGAACTGGGCAAAAGTGATTCTGTTTACAAAGTTTTGAAATAAGGAGTTGTTAGAGTTTCAGCCCAAGCAGAAATCCAAAGCTAAGTCCATTTGGTGTTTGTAAAGGAAATGAGTAAATGAGGATAAGAACTAATTAGACAGCTCTCTCATAAAGGCACCAATCAGCAAAAGTAGCTAACGTTATCCTTCAACCTTCATAACCCCATACAGCGGAGAAATGTTACCACATTTTCATGTCTGGCAGTTCTTTCTAATAATGTGATGATTTCTTCTCTTATTGTGCTTCCCTTTTGAGGTGTGTCTGGTGGGGAGGGAGCCATCTTAATCTCACAGCTTTTACCTATCGTACTGCTCTTTACACAACCTGAATCTACAATGCAAAGTCACAGTGGGGAAAAACTATGATTCAGAGTATGTCACAAAGGCCAATAGAAAATGGACACCAAGGCAAGGAAGAGATATCAGCTTGGAAGCAGCCTTGGTCAAAGAGATGGGTTTTAAGGAGAGTTTCAGTGGTGAAGGGGACTTAAAGGGGAATTCCAGAGTTGCCCATTTACCAAATAACTCCCAATGACAGAAAAAGTGAAGGGGAATGCATAAGGAGTGGAAGCTGATGAGCAGTTTGGAAGAGAAGCAAAATCATGCATGATTTAACCACAAGGTTGGTGCTTTAGGAACCCAAGAGCAGACAGCAAGAACTGGGTGCTGGGAGTGTGGGGATGCATCGGTCAGCAGGGAGATACAGCTTGAGCAGGGAGATGAGGGAGAAATGGACAGACTGGACGAAATGTTAGGGTTTTCCCTTGAACAGAACCAGACACATTTCTAAAATAGATTATTCCATCAGATCTCTGTACAATCAATAAAATCACACTGCTGACACTTCTGCCAATCCAATTTGAAATCCATAATGAACAAGGTAATTTCTGCTGTAAATTTAATGACTTCACTATCATAGAACGTAAAACATAGAACAGTACAACACAGGAACAGGCCCTTCAGCCCACAGTGTCTGTGCCACTCATGATGCCAATTTAAACTAATCCCATCTGCCTGCACGTGGTCCATAGCAATCTGTTCCCTGCATGTTCATTTGCCTGTCTCAATGCCTCGTAAATGGCACCATCGTATCTGCTTCCACCACCTCCCCTGGAAACATGTCCCAGGCACCTACCACTCTGTATAAAAAATCTCCCTCTCTATTAAAAAATTTGCCCTTTCCCCCCTCATAATTTTATATACCTCTATCAGGTCTCCTCTCAGCTTCTGATGCTCCAGAGAAAACAGTCCAAGTTTACTCAACTTGCTGTCGTGCACTATCAT